>NC_089848.1:66947498-67152498 GCF_035609145.1 Eleutherodactylus coqui | reverse complement strand
ATGCTGTTTCCCCATAAGTAAATAGAAACCGGATAATACTTTATTATTTTTTTTGTTAATGTACATCCATAGTACAGGGTGTTTCAAAAAGAATGGTGCAATGATAAGCCGAATTATTCCTTCATGAATTGACATACAACAGCCAGAATAACCTGAAAAGTTAGAATTCTTCAAATTTTTAATGCACCTTACAGTTGGTTACTTGACAGATGTTAAGTTGGTAGTTTAGTTCTTCTCAGACACGTCCCAACGAATCCTCTATTACTGATCTTACTGTAGATGCATTTGAGGTAATCTGTGGTATCATAGAATGGCAGAGTTGGAAGAGACCTCCAGGATCATCGGGTCCTGCCCCTGAGCCAATCAGAGGCAGCCCTCACTCACCCATTCATGAATTCATGAATGGGTGTGAGTGAGGGCTGGCCTCTGATTGGTCAGGCTGTGACCATTCAGAGGCATCTTATTCAGCAGGCGGGGATTTTAAATCCCCGGCTGCTGAATACTACTCACAGCTGTTCAGAGCAGTTCAGGAGAACTGCAGCCTGCCGCGCTGAACTCCGTCTGCCGGCACCAGGTGAGTATATATATATTTTTTATTTTTACACATTTCTGGATGAATTGCAGGGAAGGGCTTATATATTTAACCCCTTTCCGACAATTCATCCCGCGATCGCCGGCAGCCCATTGCATTCAGTGGAGTCAGCTGTATTGCCGGTTCCATTGAATTCAATGGGCAAACATCGTTCTTCTTTGTCACAGCTGTTACAGCTGTGGCAGAGAAGAAGGATTTGTCTTCTATATGTTCTCAATGGGGTTGGCGCTGCTGCCGCCGGCCCCATTGAGCGCATATAGAAAAGATTTCTCAGGGAAGAAAGTTAAAGTAACCCGAACATCGTGTGGTGTTCGGTACGAATAACGAACATCCCGAACACCCTAATATTCGCCCGAGCATCAAGCTCGGACGAGTACGTTCGCTCATCTCTAGTAGTAATATTTAGCTTATGGGCTAGAACAATTATAGTAAATGTCAATTTTAAGATGAATTACACACATTTGCATAATTATAGTTGTTCAATATTGAATTGCAGACAACCACATCCTGTACTAGGTTACAGAACACCACAGAATAGAATAGGGCAGTCACTTTTATGACCAGCGGGAATTCAGCTCCTAGATCATCCTCTCCTGCTTTGTAAACCTGTTTTTCAGTCATTTATTAAGCTACTATTCCTACAGCGGATGCATTGCAGTGGATCAGCTGACATCAAGGCTATGGCTTTGTTCAGATGAGCGTGGTTTACATGCTGCTGCAGTAGCGTGTAAACCACGCTGCTGACATGCAGGAAGTCTGCAGTAAACAAGCTGCTCCGTGCTCTGTGGAGCAGCCCGTTCACATGTCCGTGCTGCAAGCAGAGTGCTGTCGCAGCTCCCATGGGTTCCTGTAGTCAACACCATGGAAAGTGCCACAGCACGGACCTGACAGGTGAGTCAGCATTCGCTGTTCTATCTGTTTTACCAGTACAGATTCTGTGCTGGTAAAAAGCTCTGTGTGAGCACTTCCATAGCAACCTATTGGTTGTCTAGTGCAGACTTTGTTTCTTAGCCTTTAATTTTGTCTGCTCATTTCCTTTTTGTATCTACCTAGCCTTAGTTCATTATTTAGCTGGATTAGTTTTCTCCCTTCCTTTCTTTGGTTTAGAGCACGGCTTAAAGGGGTTGTCTTGCGCCGAAACGTTTTTTTTTTTTTTCCATAGGCCCCCCGTTCGGCGCAGGACAACCCCAAGGGATGTGTTAAAAAAAACAAAACATATTACTTACCCGAATCCCCGCTCTGCGACGTCTTCCTTCTTCCTTCTTCTTCCTTCACCAAGATGGCCGCCGGGATCTTCACCCACGATGCACCGTGGGTCCTTTCCCATGGTGCACCGTGGGCTCTGTGCGGTCCATTGCCGATTCCAGCCTCCTGATTGGCTGGAATCGGCACACGTGACGGGGCGGAGCTATGCAATGATGCGTAGAAGGGGACGGAGCCAGAACGCCGCTCGTGCCGGACCGAGCAGAAGGGGAGAAGACCGCACAGCGCAAGCGCGTCTAAAAAAGCAAGAAGACATCAGAATTAGACGGATCCATGGAGACGGGGATGCCAGCAATGGAGCAGGTAAGTGAATAACCTCTGTATGGCTCATATTTAATGCACGATGTACATTACAAAGTGCATTAATATGGCCATACAGAAGTGTATAACCCCACTTGCTGCCGCGAGACAACCCCTAATGTGATATTTGCTTATGTTATTTCACCTGGGAATGTATAAATAATTTGATAGTTGTCCATTGCCATTTTTATATTATAGCACTATGCTTGGCCCCTTGTACTAAAGTGCCAGTTACCAATGCCTCTGTAATGAGGCACCAGCCACAAATGTGCCCCATTTTGGGATACCAGCTGGAATGCCTTAATAGAAATGCATGGGTTGTTTGGGGGTTCCTAATGACCTACTGCAGTAAGGGGCGTATATAGAACTCATGAGGCCCCATAACAAAATTCAGAATTGAGACCCCTTAAAAAAATGTACATAAATATATAGAAATGGGAGTGTTATTAGTTTTCTTGTTAATAAACAAAATTCAAAGTAAATAAGCAAAAGAAAAATGGAAATCAAATCAATATTTGGAATAACTACACTTTGTCTTCAAAACGGCATCAATTCTTCTCGATACACTTGCATACATTTTTTGAAGGAGCTTAAGAGGGAGGTTTTTTCAAACATCTGAGAGAACTAACCACAGATCTTCTGGCTTAGCTCAAATCTTGACTCAAATCTTTCTATCTCTTTATGCAATCTCAGACAGACTTGGTGATATTAAGATCATGGCTATGTGGGGACCATAGCATCACTTCCCAGACTCCCTGTTCTTTTTTACAGTGAAGATAGTTCTTAATGACATTGGCGGGATATTTAGGGTTGTTGTCCTGCTACCGAAAAATTTTGAAGTCAACCAGATGCGTTCTATTTTTGAAAATAATTTTTACTTTGCAGCATATTTTCCACAACTGCCTAAAATTTTTGCACCCCACTGAGACAATTTTTATAACACATGACTTTAGATATCAGACATTAAAGACTCATGATCTGGTTCTGGCCACACCCATTCTGGGTAGACCAAGGTCTTGAAATAGGCCAGATTAGCTGCCATGGCTTGGAGACTTCAGGTGTAACTGTTATAGGGTACCGTAACAATGGAGACAGAAGGATGTAACTTGGGACCCAGTGATGCAGGATAGCAGATCCCTTGGTGCAGCTCACAAGTCCAGGTAAATAAGCAGTCCTGGCCCGGGTTATCTGAGAACAACAATAATCAACAGTTCTTTCAGCAAACAATTGTTAGAACTGAAAATGCAGGGTACCTGCAATGATTTCACCTCAGATGCTTGGGATAAAACGTTTGTCAGACCCGCTGTCTCAGATTCAGTGTAGTCAGAGTGGAGGTAATGGAGGTGTCACTGGACAATGACTCCCTGATTCAGTATACTCTACCACACACCCTGGAGGAAAACATAGAATACTAGCTACAGCCCTGTAGTGCAAATTAGGAGAGATTCACTTCTTTCTCTAACAACTTAGCTCAACCTCTCATTTACCCAGATTTCACATTATTTCCCACTTACGTTCCTCTATTTTCTCCCCTCTTAAAAAGGCATACAATTTAACATTAAACAGTGATAAACTGCACCCCCTTACAACCCTATCATAATAATTTCACTTAGCCCTGTGGCCCTTATAGGGTAATAGTGCCCCTTCTGTGGCCCCCAAATAGTAATAGCATTCATTTCTGAGGTCCTCAAATAGTAATAGTTCTTCCCTTTGTGGCCCTCGATTAGTAAGAGTGCTTCCCTCTGTTAACCACAAATAGTAATACCGTATTTCTTTCCTCTGTTGGCCCCACTTCCTAACAGTGCTTCCCTCTATGGCCCTCACATAGTAATACTACTCCCTTTTGCGGCTCCCATTTAGTAGTAGTGCTCTCTATATGGTACCCACATAGTAATAGTACTCCCTTCTGTGCCCCAACCTTCAGCACATAGCTACAAACCCAATCTGAGCTTTTAGCAAAATTCTACCTGAAAAAGGGATCTACTGGTTTGGTTCACTCAACACTAGTGCTGAACACTGATGTCTAACACTATCCAAGAGCCGTAACAGCCCCGTATAACACTCTCAGTGCTATATGGGGCTTTGTGGCTTTTAGATAGTGTTATATACTAGTTTCAGAGGTTTTATTGAACTTCTGGTTTTGTTCAAATGAATTCAAAGTGAATTAAACATTTTACAAAAGTTTGCTCATCATTAGTCAAGGAGCTTCTCCACCATGGATGCTAAACGTAAGCAAAAAAACAAAACAAAATATGAACAGCCCCTTTCTAAGGTCACCATACGGAATTGGAAACTTCTTGTAGTAGAGACTTTTGGTGTCATATCATTGCCTAGACACAACTACTGGCCAATTTTGATGCCAGCTGCATCTCCTGACTTCAGAGTTCAACTTCTGGCAGAAGGTGCGGTAGGGAGTAACTCTGGAGTCACACTTTAATTCTGTCACCTACAGTACCACTTCCAACAGGAAATACTTCAGTATACGCCAAATTTGCAATCTACATTGGCATAGCATATCATTTATTTCAATCAGGAAGTTAATTTTACCAAACAGGAGCTGTTCAAAGTCAAGCTATCAGTGACAAATTGCTGCCAAGTAAGCATGAACTTTGAACCAACCATTTCAGATCCTTCTCTTCAACAGACTAAAAAGATGACTATGCTCTAGAAAACAACTAAAGTATTTGGCATAATTTACAGTGAAAATTCTCCAAAAGATCATCTCTTTCAGAAGACCACGCCTGATCACATTTTTCTGTAGCATGTCCTATGCATGTTAATTCTGTATTTTGAGGGAATTACCTCTCTAGAAGATTATATTTCACTGCAATTGTGGTGGTCTTCACAAAGTGATTACACATCTAATATGTCCAACTTCCTATTTATGTTCATACTTGTGTCAGAATAGTGGTGTCATAAAGGCATCATTTTGGTTCAATGGGTTTTATGCAGCACAAATTGCAGTTTTTTAAAATGTTGTCAAAATTTTCTGCCAAATGTTAAAAAATGGGCAGAGTTTTGCCGGAGGGCACATGTCCTCCTGCATCTTGGCATATTTACTATAATTTATAATGAATTTTAGTGCAAATCTACACAAGCAATTAGCAAGTGGGGCCTGTATATTATATAACAAAGTAGAATGCTTGATATAACATGGTTTGCAGCAGTAGTTCATGCGGGAAGGTGTGGTAATGGACATCTAAGTACACGGGCAGACACATATGCAGTTGCCATCCATTTTGTGCTTTACTAACATGGACTTTCACATTTTATGAGGGGTATTTATTATAGCCTTTGCACCCGCATTCTGGCAGAAAAAGTAACTAATCTTGGCATACATGATTTTACATCATACTTGCCGCTTTTCAAAAAACTGGATTGGGCTTAGAGTAAGAGTCGGAGCTTCCAGTGATCTGACATATTTAGTGTCATTTACACCAGAGGCATCTCATAGCTGGCATAGATATGGCTTCTGGCACATGGACTGCCAAAAAGTTCACCAGAGTTAGGCCTTGTTCAGACAAGTGTGTATCTGTGCGCGTGTATGTGCACACATAACTACGCATCTATTAGAACCATCGGCTTCCTATGATGTGTTCACATGTCCGTCTTTTACAGGCGTGCAAATTCGCGCAACTGCAAAAGATAGGACATCGCGTGCCAGGAAGATCCATGCTGCGAGTAAATATTGCCAGCGGGGAGTCCTCTCATCACTGAAAACTGTGACAGCACTGTCACAGTGTTCAGTAATGATGGCACTCCCCACGGGGAGTAAAGAATTCCTTGCTACAGCCATCACAACTATGGCAGAGGATTGCAATGTTCTGCCATTGCTTTCAATAGGGCTGCCGCTGCTGCCGGCAACTCCATTGAAAGCAATGGGATGCCGGCAACCACAGCAATGATTTTGGGGTGAGTGCTTTAAATATAAGCCCTTTTCTAAAAATCATCCCTAGCTTGGGTAAAAAAAAAAAAATATATATATATATATATATATATATATATTTATTTTTTTTTTCACCATTCCGACGCTCTTGGGGCTCGGCGCATCTAGCTGCTTGTCTACCTGGTACTGTACTGAAGCTCTCTCAGCATATCGGGATTTAAAATCCCCGCCTTCTGAAAGGGCTGCGTCTAATTGGCTAAGCACTCAGCCAATCACAGGCAATGCTCATCCATTCATTGAATGATAAGCTGAGCACTGCCTGAGATTGGTCACAGCTCTCAATCAATCACAGGCAGTGCTCAACCATTTACTGAATTCAACCACAGCCCCATTAAAAGCAATGAGCTGCAGGCACCAACCGCAGTGATTTTCGGGGAAGGGCTTAAAATATAAGCCCTTCCCTGAAAATCATGTCTTGCTTGTGTAAAAATAAAAAAATATATATATCACCGCTTGGTCCCCGACACAGCTCTGAATATCTTTCAGCAGGCAGGAATTTAAAATTCCCACCTCCTGAAAGGGCTGTGTCTGAAGGCTGAACGCTCAGACAATCACAGGCAGCGCTCAGCCATTCATTGAATGACAGCTGAGCGCTGCCTGTGATTGGTCACAGTGCTCAGCCAATCACAGGCAGTGCTCAGCCATTGATTGAATTCAACGAATGGGCACGGAGCTTTGTTCACGCATTTTTTTGCACATCCGCGCAGAGCTGCTTTTTGCGCAGCACGGATGCATGCAAAACAACGCTCCTGTAAACTAGGCCTTATTAAGTACCACAGTACACGTCAATGTAATGCCATTCTTAATAAAATTTTCCCTGTGGCACTGTAGCATTGTTAGCCACATTGTTTTCCCTCATAATCAACAAACTGTAGAGTCTGCATTTACCAACCAGTTCCAGTGACCAGATAAGAATGCCAGTGTCCTCATAACAATACCAGCCACAGTCTATTCATGATATGCTGTTCAAACATCTTAGCCAGCCGCCATGCCTTTATGAGAGTTGATTTACACTCTGAGTAATTATACAGAACGCATAAATCCACTGCTGAATCCACATCTTTCATGTACAGACATAGCAAAGTTTAACTTGAGACCTAATGCATTAATGTAACCTTCTGTGCCAGTTTCTATACCATTTCAATTGCTTTACAGGAATTTTTTGTTGTGTTAAGATAAGAGAACAATACTCTTTATTGGCTTAAGATAAGATAACTTGTTGCGGAAAGTTACTACAGTTAAGTTAAACTTACATCCGGGCACATTTCATTAAACCAGTATTTCATACTAGACTTTAAGTAAAGTGTGTGCTGGCATTCCTGGAACAAGTGTATTAAGTGGTGCATGTCTCTTAATAGTATACATTTGTAGCTCCAAGCTACAGTAGGCTTCTGTTTTGATATTCAGCAGTTTTTGTGCATCATCGTGAATGGGATGGGCCACATTTAGCCATGCTCCATAAGGCAAAGCCATGCCCACCTTTGGAAACAGCCCAATAATTACAGCTTTGGCACATGCAACAAAATTGCAACTCTTATATGCCTGAATTCTGGCACACGGATGTTGATTAGAGATGAGCGAACCTACTCGGCCACGCCCCTTTTTCGCCCAAGCGCTGCGATTTTCGAGTACTTCCGTACTCGGGCGAAAAGATTCGGGGGGCGCCATGGGTGAGTGGGGGGTTGCAGCGGGGAGTGGGGGGGGGGGAGAGGGAGAGAGTGAGGGCTCCCCCCTGTTCCCCGCTGCTACCCCCCACTCCACCACGCCTCCCCCGCCTCCCCCCGCCCTCCGAATCTATTCACCCGAGTACGGAAGTACTCGAAAATCGCGGTGCTCGATCGAGTAATTACTGGAAACGAGTATATTCGCTCATCTCTAATGTTGATACATATACCCCAATCATTACTGACCACACCTGTCACCCCTGGCTGCAAGAGTTTGCAATACTATTGTCCCTCTGCAGATACCTTCAGGTGGCTTTCTAGAGCGGGCTACTGGAAAACACTAATCCATAGTGATGGTCATACCCAGTGTTGAATGAACTTTTCAGAGGTCACTACAGCTGGTTTGCGGAATTCCGGTAAAAAGTTTAGTTCAGTCTGAATTAGTTGGAACCAAAGCTGAACTTCAACAATACCTCGAACACTGATGTATAACATTGTCTAATAGTCAGAGAAGAACAAAGAAGAGGAAGTGGAAGAAAAAGACGAAATTTTACTGGGATTGGCCAAGAGGAACCACCTGAGTTTCGGGTTCACGTCGAACCAAACTCTGAGCAAAGTTTGACCCAAAATGGGTTGACTATTTCAATTCCTTCTACACTAGTCATACCCCATAACTCCTTTCCCTTGTGTACATGAGTGGTTTCCACAGTGTTCTCAACATCACAGTTTATATTATTAGGTTGATGTTTTTTTTAATATAAAGTAAGTTTCTTTTTTCCTAATAAAAATATTAATTTAAATACTTCCCAAATACTTCATAATATATTGACTATTACCACCATTACCACCGTCCATCAACTACAAACATTCATGGTATGACTTCAACTTAGCTCTAAAATGAGTTCTGTGGTGACTTTAGAAGAAATGTAACCTTCACCACTTCTCCCGGTGCTGGCTCACAGTGATCCCAGTGTTGTAATGTTACACAGAGCTGCTGAAAGTTATTTTTCTCCACTCATCTAACGACCGTGCAGAGCTCCTGCCTAGAGTGTTATGCCCATTGTTTATGTTCCATGTGCTCTGTGCCACCCAGGGAGCAGACAAGACATGTCTGAGGGTGCCTTTGGGGAATACACAATGAAGTCACTCACAGGATATATCGAGGAGGACTTGGCACTTTACAAAGCGGACTCTTCTTCCATAGGCTCGCCAGCAGTCCTATAAAAATAAACAGGCAATCAGAATACGACACAAGAGTACACAATGACATTGTAGGTTTTCATGCATAATCAAAGCTGATTTTTCAACTCTGTCGGATGTTTATTTCTGTTATTTAGTTATCTTTAAATAGAGTTTCATGTCTAGGAAGTATACATAAATCGAAGGAATAAAAACATCTTAGGGCCAAACAGTCAGCCGAAAATGTTCCTGTGTTTATATTAAAGAATAGCGGGGTATTTCTATATCATTATATATGCAAAGTCTGGGGTGATGGATATCTGGAGGTTTTCTCCTATGGCTGTAATAATGTAAACATGGCATAGACAGTAGTCAGTCATGGGATGTTTAGATTCGTCATTTTTCATCACTTTGCTGACCCGCTGGAAATTGTCAGATTATCATTGTAGATGATAAATATTTTAGAACAGGTCATCGGGGAATACTGGCTGGACCAGAAAAAGACCCTGAAGGACCCTGAGTCAACATGTAGTAGCTAGCATTTGACAGTGCAGTTGTTTATTGCTGGACCAGTACAGCTTTTATTCTACACTGGTTGCTGCTTCATTAGAGACACCTGCCCTTTTTACGAGTGTAGGGCAATTAGATAAGTGACCCCGGAGTGAAACGTAAAATCTAGTGAGTAAGTTTCAGTGTGAACCCACATTAAAATGGAGAATTCTGAGTGACTTTGAATGAGGACTAACCATCGGTGCTAGACTGGTAGGGGTCAATATTGGAATGGGAAAATCAAGCAATCTGAGGAGATGTAGTGAAAGGTGATGGAAATAAGGGGGGAAAGGGACTTGTTATTTGTATAGCACCAACTTATTCCGCAGTGCTTTCACATAATTTATTTATTACCCCACAGCAAGCTGGGTACTCATTTTACTGACCTCGGAAGGATGGAAGGCTGAGTCAACCTTAAGCCCTGAACTGTGGGATTGAACTCACAACCTTCAGGTCGTGAGCGAGAGCTTAACACTCTGCGCCACAACTGATTGAGAAAAGGAGTCAGAAGAGGATGTCAAGAATTGTTCTTCTGAACACATGGTGCACAGTGAAATAAATTGCAGCTGAATACAATGCTGGTACTCCAACTAACACGTCTGTATGCACAACTTGTCATTCCTTAGCCGGTATGGGCCATGACAGCAGACAGACAGTTTGAGTGCTATTGCTGCCTAAAGAGAAACAGAAGGGCAAAACTGCAGTGGGCAAAAGAGTACAACAATTGGAGCTCTGAGAAGTGGAAAACCATCACCTGACCAGATATATCCAGATTTCTATTGCGCCAGATCATGAAAGGGTCAGAATTTCTTGCAAGCAGCAAGGATTGATGAACCCGATCCATCAGATGTCAACAGTTCAGGCTGGTGAAGGTGGAGTAATGGCATGAGGAATGTTTTCTTGGTGCACCCTGAGTTCTTTGATACCTGTAAATGGAAGCCCCCACAAATTTCTGCGATTCTGAAGGCCAAAGGAGGGTCAACGTGATACTAGATGGGTGTCACTTATCAAGTAGCCATTCAGTGTTTGTTTAGATCAGTGATGATCGCTATTTCAAGTATTTTAAATGTCCATTTTCCAGAAGGCTGAAAAGAATTAAAAAGTTCCAATATAATTGGCACATGAACGTTTTTGTAAAATTGGTTAAGCTAAAATGTCTTATGGTGAGTAAATTATCTCAGAAATTGTATCCTTCAATTAAAAGTAACGCGGACTGTGTCATACGGAAAATAAATTATACCGTGAAGTTGTTCAGCATTGACAGTTGGAAATATTTTTTGGTAACCCTTTGTTATGGGGGTCTTTTTGCTTTATCTAACACTATTCATACATATTTTTTTTAATTCATTTATTCTGTACTATTGAGAAAACGTGGATAATAAGTCATCCTGTGTTTTTTCTCATGTTATTCACAGATTACCATGGAACTTCTTACATTTATAGCATAGCTAGGTATAGTTGTGGGAATACTAAATGTATATATATATATATATATACTTGTATATGTTATTTATCTGATGTTTATTTAATGTAGTGTTTTAGCACTCGCATATCCTATTTTTTGTTGGATGTGCGGTTTCTGCACATCTAACAATCGTGCATGTGAACACTTCTATAGGAACCCATTGGTTCCTATAGAAGTGTGTTGTGTGCGCACCTCTTATGCGCATGGGTGAGCATCCACGTGAATGAGGGCTAAGGGTGGTTTCACATCTAGGTTGGGGATTCCACTTTCCTGCTCCATTCATCTCTGGATGGAACCGAACTGCGCCTAGCAGACCCTACTGACTGCAAGTCGAGTCTGCCCACTTTCGACCTAGCTGGCCATCTTTTGGACGGAAGAAAAAGAGCTGCATGCAGGGTTCTTTCTCCTCGTATTTTCAGCCGCATCTATGGCTAAACCACCACCAAGAGGTTTCGATACAAACCGCCTTAAGGGAAATTCTTTTTAAATCTGTTTATCTATAATGTACTGGTGGTATATGTCAATATGCCAGTGCTGTACATTAAAAGGAATCCATTATTAAAATTATGCCCTCCAAACCACTTTCAGCGTTTGGTGAGCATTTACACACATGTTGTTGAGGCATACATTTGTTCCTCTTCATACCCTCTTTACTGAAAAAAAGGTTAAATCCAAAACACAAATTAGCTGGCAAGTGCTTTAAGGGTGATCCCAATATCGGCATAGTCTTGCCTAGCACCTCCTCCTTTCCCCTGAGTGACAACACTGCAATTAGCAGATGTTCATGACATCTTCAATCTTGGCACTGACATTTCGCACGTGCTTGATCGGTAATCTCATTCTCAGCCCAACACATGCACAGTACATCTATAAGCCAGCAGTCTCCAGTAGGCATAGGAAGAACAACACACTGTGTAGGCTAGGAAGGAAAGGCGCATGTGTGGGATTTTGGGCTAAGGTTGAAGACATCATATATGTCTGCTGATTGCGATGCTATCAGTTAGGGGAAAGGGCAAGGTTCTAGGTGGGATTATGCATTGAGAACTAGAGCAGTTGCTGATATTGAGGCTGGCCCCAGAACACTTGCCAGATAAATTGCTTATTGTATTAAACCTTGTTTTCCTAGCAGTGAAGAGAAACAAAAGTATGTCTCATCAACATGTTTGCAAGTGCTCTACCAAATGCTGACAATGGTTGGGAGGACATCATCTTGATGATAGACTCCCTTTAAGATTATGCTTAATAATATTAAGGTGCCTATGGCAAGGCATCCCCTGAATTACATCTATCTTTTCTGCTTAAGGAGAGCACCTAGACAGTGAATGAGGAAGCTCAAAAGGCCATTCATGCTCCTCTGGGTGATATGCAAATAATATACTAAGACCAGTATTAGATAAGCCAGGCTTAAGCAACAGTTCATTGGAGAAAATTGTGCAAGTGTATTAAAAGGTATATGCGTCTTAAGAAATTTGGAAATAAGGGAGATGGAATAATACCTCCACAGTGCCACCTACTGGAAGGCAGCATCCCTTCAAGCCAAAGTTAGACTCTTTATACAAGCCTTGTAAGAATGACTGAGAAATAAAAGCAAAGCCAGACTCCATGCACAGACAGCTGTTACAGGGTATTTGCTCTTCATCTGTGTACAGTAGGAGTCTGGTTTTGCTAGTGAGAGGCATTGGATGGGGGTCAGAAATGCTATCTTTTTTCCTTAGGGAGAGCACCAAGATGGTGAGTGAGACTCAAAAAGCCATTCATGCTCCTCTGGGTAATATGCAAATAAGGAAGATGGAATTATACCTCTGCAGCACCACCTATTGGAAGGCAGCATTCCTTCAATCCAAAGTTAGACTCTTTATACAAGCCTTGTAACAATTGTTGAGAATTAAAAGCAAAGCCAGACTCCATGGACAGATGTCTGTACCAGGCCTCTCACTAGCAAAGTCAGACTCCCACTGTGCACTGATGAAGGGCAAATACCCTGAAACAGCTGTCGGTGCATCACTAAATTAATGATGATAATGGCAAACGCAAATTATTGAGTTCATAAAAATAAATAATTTATCTATGCCATGCAAGATTCTAGGTCCTCCATAGTTAAGGAAGCTCTTTGTAGATACCCTCCTCTCTAGTAAATAGATGAGGATGCTGAATGAGACATCCCCTCAGTTTAGAGTCTCCATTTTGGGGACAAAATTCTGTCCTAGGAAAGGAGGGGAAAAGGGGTTTATTACCTGCAGTAATTCTCTGCTCACCCCCACCCCCTCCAATCCACTGGTTCCAAGCCCCATTTTCAGCTGTCCAAGATAGCAGCAATTTTTGAAGCTTATAATGCACACTGTACACTGCTCTCTTATTAGCTAGTGCTGACCATGTAAGCAACTCTGCCCAATCAAAAAGCAAGTATAGTGCATTGACTGTCTAACACTACCAATGCACTATGGGAGATCAGGTAGTCTGGAGACTGCATCGGCCATCTTGGATGGCAAAAAATAGGACTCAGAACTGATGCATTAGAGGGACAAGAAAGAACAACAACTGCAGGCAATATAGCCCCCCTCCCCATCCGGTCCTACGGCATAATTTTGTCCTGAAACTAGAGAGTCACTTTATCTCAATATTTCCCACTAAATAACTTTGAAAATGGGAAATGAAAATTAGATTACCCCTTTAACTATACTTCTTGTTATCTAGATGATTCTATTTAAAGGGACATTAACTTTTCAAAGAAACTTATGCTGATGTAATATCCTGTGTGTTCCATCAATCCTGCGATATACTTTCCTTAAAAATTTTATTTTACCACTGTAAATCAAGTTTGAAATGGCTGCCGCTAGGGCGTCTCCCTTCCAGCACCTCTGCAATCAACTGCCTGTTGTTAGGTTTTAAATTTCTGTAGGTACTAGGATGCTGAGATGGTTTCTTAGCTGTGAGGGAGGCACTATCTTCAAAGGCTCATCTACTGCACTCACAGGTGACTGATCTGTTTACACAGTTTCTGCAATCTTGACATTCTTTGTATCTCCTGCTGTTACAGCATGTGTGTGTGTATACATTATATTGGGTTTACTAACCATTTGTCCAGAATGTCACTCAATACCTAACTCATACAATTCTTCTGGGTAAGCACAGGGGTTGGCATTCAGATACTACCTCCCTGCTGTTTGGACCAGAGACAGCGCCATGCAGCTTGGGAAGTAAGGGAAAGGAAGTACAGGACAGTGAACTACTGGCAGAATGCTAGGCTTGTGACATGTCCTCTGCCTGAAAGTGGATTGAAAATAGCAGGACAGCAAAAAAATAAAATAAAATAGGGAAGACCACCTGAAAATCAAAACTTAAAAACATGAAACAGGGTATAAACAACACCCAATGAGTGGGGAAGGAGGAGCTGGTGTATTTCAGAAAATGTGATGAAAACTCAAGTGCTCTTTAAACATTTTTCAGATGTATCAATGCTTTTTCACGGAGAACTATCTGCGCATAAAGCTTCACCCTCTACATCCTACGTTACTGAACAAGAAGTAAACACATGCAATGAAAATAATACAACATAAAAGTGGACTTTTACTTAGACTACTGTTTTATATACCGGTCTTAATCCAAGGTTCCCTGGAGTAAAGTGGCCAAACTTATTAGGAGGCACACATTTCTTAATAAATCTGCCATATGTCTGGCCAGTCTGTGTGCCAGAATGTGAAATCTATGCCAGTTATGAGCTGGCGTAGATTTCTATTATAATTTACACCATTTTTTGGTGTAAATTATAATAGATCTCTCTGGCTGTGAAAAGTCGCGTCCAGATTTTTATTGCTACGCCTCAGATGCTTTTGAAATAGTTGTGAGCAGAGTGCATAGGAGCAATCAATTCAAAAATTTTGCACAAGAATCACTTTTGCAAAATTTTGCAACTTTTTAAACTAGCAAACTGGCAAAAGTCAATACATAAATTCCCCCAAAGTACCTGCCCAATATATGTTTCATCACATTGTGCAGCACAGCAGGGGAATTAAAGGGGTTGTCTCGCGCCAAAACGTTTTTTTTTTTTCCATAGGCCCCCCGTTCGGCGCAGGACAACCACAAGGGATGTGTTAAAAAAAACAAACATATTACTTACCCGAATCCCCGCTCTGCGACGTCTTCCTTCTTCTTTCTTCTTCCTTCACCAAGATGGCCGCCGGGATCTTCACCCACGATGCACCGCGGGTCCTTTCCCATGGTGCACCGTGGGCTCTGTGCGGTCCATTGCCGATTCCAGCCTCCTGATTGGATGGAATCGGCACACGTGACGGGGCGGAGCTACACGATGATGCGTAGAAGGGGGCGGAGCCAGAACACCGCTCGTGCCTGGACCTAGGAGAAGGGGAGAAGACCGCACAGCGCAAGCGCATCTAAAAAAGCAAGAAGACATCAGAATTAGACAGATCAATGGAGACGGGGACGCTAGCAACGGAGCAGGTAAGTGAATAACTTCTGTATGGCTCATATTTAATGCACGATGTATATTACAAAGTGCATTAATATGGCCATACAGAAGTGTATAACCCCACTTGCTGCCGCGAGACAACCCCTTTAAGTTCAGGAGATAAGAGCAAAGACTAACATTCATTTATTTACAACTTCCATGGTATCCAACTCTCGACCTACAACAGAGCAATGTATGATAGTGGAGCAGATACACCAGCAATTGTATGAAGACTGCAATACAGCTTCAGGGTGGCTTCACACGAGCGTGTGCGTGTGCGTACATAGGTGCGTACATATGTGCGCACCCCTGTACGCACAAAAACACGAGTGTATGCAGGTGCGCACATTGCCTTCAATGGAGCCGCGGCTGCTGCCCATGGATATGCGGAGGATGGTTTTGTCTAGCCTGCTGGACAGGTTAGGGGTAGCTTTGGAAACCATTTGTGGGGATGTGTTTGAGAAGTCATTATTTAAAGTGGCATTCTCTTCAGCTTTTTTCGGGGCAATGAGGATAGGGGAATTGGTTTCACCCAGTAGAAAGGTTGGTGGGGATTGCAGGCGGGGGATGTGAGAATGGTGGAAGGGAGGTTGGAGCTTCTTATCCGCCTCTCCAAAATGGATCAAGGTGGGCAGGGAAAGTTGATAAATTTAGGAGAGGTTGCTGGGGCCAAGATGTGCCCTCTACGTTCTTGGGAGAATTATGGATGGGTGTGAGGGGGATGTCCTGGTGTAAGCTGTTAGAGGAGGTTGAGAGAATGGTGAGTTTGGATAGGATCCCAGATATATTGGTCCTCCATGTAGGGGGGACCGATTTGGGAAGAAGGCCTTTCAGGGATTTTTCAAGGGACATTAGGTATGACATTCTTCGTTTGAAAGTGTCATATCCGGGAGTAGTGATCGTGTGGTCGGAGATAGTTTCTCGGAAAGTGTGGAGACGTGTGCGGACAGTGAGGGGCATGAATAAGGCAAGGATAAAGTTGAATAGAGAGGTGTCTCTGTTTGTGGGGCGGAATGGTGGCGTAGCTGTCAGGCACATAGATTTGGAGGCCGATACGGGGAATTATTGGAGGTCTGATGGTGTTCACTTGAATGAGATTGGGATGGATTTGTGGTTTCTGGGGGTAGAGGAGGGCATTGAGCAAGCCTTAGCATTGTGGAGGGCAGCGCAGGTTTGAGGGGGTCAAGCCGTGTTGGCTGTGGATGTGAGGGGGAGGAGTCCTTGGAGTCAGTATAAAAGTATGGTGGAGGGAAGACAGGGGCTGGATAGCTACCTTCCCCCCCTTGATTAATTAGTACGTGGGTCTGTCGCCTCTTGGCTTTGGAAGGGCAGTGCCCTGCAAAGATGGTGGGAGTAGCTAGCCAGGGTATGGCTAGCTGGCCTCTGTGTCGGGAGGTCAATGACTAGAGGCTAGTTGGTGAGTGGTGGGCCTCCTAAGTCGGATGGTTTGCAGCGGAAAGTGTGGTTTGAGAAACAATGTCAACCAAGTCGGTTAGGATGCGACTGGTGGCAGTTACAACTATTTCCTGTGTGTGTGAGGCGACAGAATTTTTGGGGCCCCAAGGATCTCTCTCTAGGTTTTCCTATTGGGTTGAAATTAGAGATTAGCGAACGTACTCGTTTCGAGTAATTACTCGATCGAGCACCGCAATTTTCGAGTACTTCAGTACTCGGGTGAAAAGATTCGGGGGGCGCCAGGGGGCGGGGGGAGGCGTGGCGGCGCGGGGGGTAGCAGCGGGGAACAGGGGGGAGCCCTCTCTCTCTCCCTCTCCCCCCCACTCCCCGCTGCAACCCCCCACTCACCCACGGTGCCCCCCAAATCTTTTTGCCCGAGTACGGAAGTACTCGAAAATCGCGGTACTCGGGCGAAAAAGGGGCGTGGCCGAGTACGTTCGCTCATCTCTAGTTGAAATGTTTACGATGTTTAATGTTATGTGGCCAAATTTAATCCAAAGAAAAGGTGCCTGTGGTTAATTTGGTAAGATGGGGTTTGAGGGGGTGGCTGCAGCAGAGATGACTGTTGTACCAAGGTCATGAATTTTGACATGGATTTTGGTGCGAATCTGCACTAACATTCGCCGCATATGAACATTCCCTAAAGGCTTATGGCGAATTCCACGGGCAAATTTTTACTGCATTCCCCACAGTGATAATCCGGCCGCGGGGAACGCAGTGAACGCTTTCCATAGCGTTGCTATGGAAAACGCAACCCCTCTGTCCACGAGTGGAGAATCATTGCGATTCTCCGTTCACGGCCGGCAATTCGCAGCATGCTGTGAATTGCAGCAATTCTCCGTGGTCAGTCTATCTGTCAGATGGGCTCACCGCGGAGATCCGTCTGTTGGCTCCTGCGGCGCAGGTTCGCCGGAGGATCTCGCAATGCCCGTGGACAGGCAGCCTAAATCAGACGATCGTATGCACAAATACACTCACCACAATGGAGTGTATTTGCGCATGAACATGTTAGAAAGTTTCATCGATGTGGCAAATTTTTAACTATTCAAACCCCACCTATCTTTTCTTGCATGTAAAAAAAAATACATGCGAGAAAGATATAGCAAATCCTATCTTTTCTCGTGCATAGGAATTGCGCATGAGAAATGCTCTCATGAGAACAAATCCATTAAAATTATTGGCTTTGCTTTGTCACATTTTGGGGGCATGATTTTCACACGCGCAAAAACCTCCCCAAACACGTTTGTCTGTTTGAGCCCTAATACTGTTTTTTTTTTTTACAAAAAAGGTGGTTTCAGACAAGCATTTAGGCAAATACGCTCGCTTCATCGCAACTAATTTGAACTGGGTTGATTTACCAGCATATCGGCGTATTGTACTTTTCTTTTTGCGTATGCAGCGCCTGTTTATATGTGAATGCGACACCCACCTTCCCTTTTTTAATAGGCTATTTAGCCTAATAAAGTCTAGATTAGAGCCGGCTTGGATAAGGCAGTTACTCGAGTGAGCATCGCTCTTCTCGAGTAACTGCATTCTCATCTGAGCAGGCTCAGGGGGGCGGCTGCGGGAGCGGGTGGGAGAGAGAGATCTCTCTCACTCCCCCCCCCCCCCCGCCCTGTCCCTCCCCCCCCCCCCCGAGCCTGCTTGAACGAGAATGCAGTTACTCGCTCCAGTAACTGCCTCACTCATCTATAGTCTAGATGTTTTCTATTTTCCAACAAATTGCGCAGCGTATCGCAGATTTGTGCACCTCCCATAGACTTCTCTGCGCAAAAAGATAGAGAAGTTCCTATTTTTACGCGCAACCAAAATGTACGCGAAAGAAATGTGTTTATGTGAAAGAACCCATTGAGATCAATGGGTTTTATTCTCTGTGTATTTAGCGCAAATATTGTGCGTACGCAAAAACGTGCACAAATACCATTATCTGAAGAAGCCCTAAGCCTTCTGATAACAGTTCCATGAAATCCCATCCCGACTGTGCAGGTGTTATTTCATATGAATTATGAGACTTCTTTTAGAAGTTCCTATTAAGACTTGTTTATTCAGAAAGCATGAAGTCATTTACGTGCGGCGGAGGTCGGCTTTGTAGTTGGTCCAATGGGCTTTTTTTATTTTACTAATTTCCAAACAGCATTCTTCGCTGGAACATTTACACCCGGATACTATTTGTCTGTGCTGTGCTGACTGCTCCTGTGTGTACTCAGCCTCACGAGACGCATTCATCACCTTCTGCTAGGAAAAAAGATTATTCTCTGCTAGATGCTGGAATATGCCAGGAATATCTGCAGAAATAGTTAATCATTGGCTTAGATTGCATTTCCTGGTGTTGGATCAGTTAGCATTTCAAAACATCAAATTATAATCCCTTTTTGTAATTTATGCTTTTATTTTTGAGAGTATAAACTAGTAAACTGGTGTAATATTAAAGGACAAGATTACAGAAATTGCTTAGAAACTCAAAGAATGGAATGTGAAACACCAGTTGAAAACTTATCTAAATTCCAGCACATACCATAAACCATTTCTAAACTCATTCCTTCATTCATTCATTGACTCATTCAAACATTTACTGGAGTTTTCCAGTTTTACATACAGTAAATACAACTTAATTACTAAATAAAGGAAAAGTTTTACAACTTTCTAAATTAATTTGGGTGAAATATATTAGGACCAGTATTGTATAAGCCCGTCTTAAGCCACAGTTCATTGGAGAAAATGGTGCAAGTGTATTAAAAGGTGTGTGCGTCTCAATAAATTTAGAAATAAGGGGGATGGAACAATACCTCTCCAGCGCCACCTATTGGAAGGCAGCATTCCGGCAAGTCAATGTTAGATTCTTTATACAAGCCTTGTAACAATGACTGGGAATTGAAAGCCAAGCCAGAATCCATACACAGACAGCTGTTTTGGGGTGTTGGCACACGATGGACTGTCCTAACAACGAGAAAATGTAATCTACATCTGCTATGACCAGGTATAGATCTGGACAACAATTTGCACAATTTCTTATCCTTAACAGACCACTTTCAGGCGAGCATATTATAACACACCTGTAATACAGATTCATATCACGGACGTGTTAGAGATGACAATACAAGCGTATGTTATCAATATTTCATCAGTATCTGATCAGTATTTGCTTCCGTATATTTTATTTTCTACTTATCTGTATTTGCCCAATAGAAAATAATAGCAATATGGAGGCAAATGGAGAAAAAATAGGCCATGCTACATTTAAAAAAAAAAAACAGAGTGAAAAATATGACGGCGTGAATAGATTTATATTAGCTCTGTATTACATTCCTCAAATACGGAGCTAAAATACACTCATCTGAAAATGGCCTTAATGGTGAATCTGTCAAAGCACTATTAGCCCCACCCTATCCTAGTCAACCGCTCCCATTTTTATATTTACTGGTGCTGTATGCATTTTTTTCTTCTAGAGCTACAGTGAAAGACCGGTGGGAAATTGATGCCAGAGATGATCCCGTAGTTTTCTATAGTGGCATTATCGGGCTTTTACACTGAGCACTGCTGCTTGAAGTGGGTGCGGCCTAATACTAGGGGCGTGGCTCCATGCGACCGATACGCCAGTTGGCGTACAATGTGGGTGAAAACTATGCCAGCTCATAGTTGGAGTAGGTTTCAGAGGTGCCACCAAATGCTCTCTTAATACATTTATCTCACTGACACCGGCTCATAGTTTGCATAGACCAGTGTATGAAAAGCCAATATTATTAAACTGGCAGGAATAGGATGTAAAAGGCATTTCCTATACCCAAGGAGTCTGACATCCATACGTACAGCATCACAACTAGTAAAGTTCTACATATGTGACAGCTCAGGCTGTTTAATTTGGAATCTATTAAAGAGTAGAAATTTCTTTCTTGGACTTTTCAGAGAAGGATTACTCTGGGCCATCAGAAATGGGTATTAATGTCAAATACATGACAGCTTTCTGCAGAAAGAAGATTGCTGTACTGGGAATGATAGTGAATAATTCAATAGCTAATGACTTTGACATTCTGGCAGTGAAATATCAAAAGCTATTTCCCATTATTGGATAGCAGGAGAATCAAATGACTCTTCTTTAGTGTTTGCAAACATGCAGGATTTTTACTATGTTTCAGGTCGTGGTTTATTGTACTGCAGCAACCAGACGTTGCAGTGTAGTCCATGAAAAGTATATAAAATGTTAACTCTTTTGCAAGACACCAGTGTTGAATGAACTAAAAAACTAGAACCATATTTTAGGTAGAGCTTTGCTAAATGTTTAGTTCAGCACAAAGCCAAACCTCGAATGGTTCATCTCGGCTGAACCTGCTAAAAAAGGTAGAAAAGGAAGTAAGAAGAAGAAGGAAGATGAAGGAGGATGGAGGAGAAGAAGGAAAAAGGATAAAGAAGAGTAGAAGAAAAAGAAGGGGAAGGAAAAGAATCTGTCTTCTTTTTCCTTTTTTTTTACTTCTACATTTTTTTGTAGATAGCATATGGTATGCTTGTATGAATCTGGCCAAAGTCTGAGGGCTTCTTAAGACGGGCACATGCGCATATACAAAAACTACATGCGAGAAGGATAGGGCAAAGGCTATTTTTTTTCTTGCACATAATAATATCGCGCGAGAAACATGGCAGTGAAAATAAAAGCATTGAAGTCAATTGTTTCATTTCATCATATTTTGCAGGTGGGATTTTCATCCCCGCAAAACATTCCGAAATCACAGCCATCTGAAGAAGTCAGATTGGTTGACTTCATTACTCCCAGGGGCGTAACTATAGAGGATGCAGGGGATGCGTTTGTACCCGGGCCCAGGAGCCTTAGGGGGCCCATAAGGCTTCTCTTCTCAATATAGGGAGCCCAGTACTATGACTAAAGCATTATAGTTGGGGGCCCTGTTACAGGTTTTGCAGTGGGGCCCAGAAGATTCAAGTTACGCCTCTGGCAACAACAGACTGTTGCTAGTAAGTTGCAGGACCTGCATGCTGGAAGTTGTAAGTAACAACCTCCTTCTCACTTAGAGTGCCAGAGAAAACTAGTTGAAGCGGACAAGAGAGGGCCTTCCGGTGCTCTGAACTCCACATGAGCAATACTGCACAGTGCTTGCACTCCTGTGCTCCCATCATGCACTGCTCACATGATGTTGGAAACTATGGACATGGGAGGAAGTAACAAATGTGGGACTTTTGCACCCGGACCCCTGAGCCTTTAGTTACGCCCCTGATTACTCCCATAGACTTCAGTGCAGAGGGCCATGAACTGCCATCTCGCTTCCATGTGGCTGCAATAGGTGTTCAAACTGGGCGTGGGTTCCAGAAATGTAATGAGGACTGCAACAATTATTTTGTGCAAGATCCTCTACCAACCTCAAACAAGCCCTCTATGCAGATAATATAGCGGTACCCAACATGTGCAAGCACACACACAAATGCCTGAAAGAAAAGCTTCAAAAACATAAATGTCAAAGGTTCCCATCTCCGAATTGCAGGGCTGAACAAGTACAGTACATAATGTTCTTTTGCTAATTATGTAAATGCTATTGTGAGGTTTGTTATACTAATGAATGTCTTTAATCTCTTCTCTTTGTTTGTACACAGGGCGTTCTACTAAATGATCCATTTGAGTATCTTGTATGTATTTTTAACTAAGGCATTCCAATAGTTTACCCTACACTCCTACTTTTAGATTACATTACTTAGTGCATAAGTCGAATGCAAACTGTGATGGAGTGTGAAATCAAGAGGTTATAGAAAACTGATCTGAATGTATACATAGGTCTACTTCTTAACCCTAGTGAGATTTCACACCCTTTCCAGTGAATTTATATGTAGCAGGCAGCAATAAAGGTCTGAGTACATGAAGACACTGAACATCTGTGCTGGGCAGGGCTCTCATGTGTCATGGTTTTCCCTGGATAGTCTTGAAATTGCCACTGAAACATATTTCCTGCGTAGTTCTTATTGTTTTACAGTCCAGGCTCTTGATGTGCTTGGATTATGAGGATTAGCTGGAACAAAATGCTTTAATTGTGATACTGCATTTCTAACCTAAAAAGATAAAAGTTGTAGGCTGGGAAATGTCTCAGTAGTGGTGGGCCTTGTGTTTGCGGTAGGTTAGAAGCGGGGACTGCATGTTGGATTTGCAAAACATGAGGCTTATGCGCTTAATATTAAAAACCTGTTAAATTTATCTATACATTTGATTACCGCATATACTCGAGTATTAGCCGACCCGAGTATAAGCCGAGCTATACTCGAGTATATACTAGGTTAAAAAAAACCTCCACACTCACCTCCCAGCCGGCGTCTGTGTCTGTGTGACAAGCAGCTTGAATTCTCCCCGCTGTCATCTCCTGCCATCCACTCTGCTTGGCTCTGTAAGTGCTGTGTAAGTAAGCGCTGTGATTGGATTGAGCGCCAGCCAATCAAAGTTGGCGTTCGATCCAATCACAGCGCTTACTTACACAGCATTGACGGCAGGGGATTTGAAAGCCGAGCAGGGAGATGATAGCGGGGAGAATTCTAAAGCAGCTTCATTGGCTGTGAATGATTGAGCACCGGCTGTGATTGCTGATGCTTGATCCAATTACAGCTCTTACTTACACTGCGCTGACGGCGGGGGATGACAGAGCTGAGCAAAGAGGATGGCAGGGGATGACAGTGGAGAGAATTCAAGGAGCCTGCCACACTGCTGCCGGAGACACAGACGCCAGCTGGGAGGTGAGTATGGAGGGTTTCTTTTTAAGCCTTCCCTGACTCCAGTATAAGCCGAGGGAGGCTTTTTCAGCACAAAAAAATGTGCTGAGAAACTAGGCTTATACTCGAGTATATACAGTGTATACATTACGAGTCAAGATGGTTAGATGAAGAAATTGATATGTGAGTAAAGAATGCCAGTTAGTGAAATACCATGCCTAGGGCCAGCAAAGGGCAACAGTTTATGTTAGATGGGATATGGATGAAACAACTGACCCCATGAGTGAATAGACAATTGATGATAATAGGAAAGAAGGAAGTGAGAGAGAAAGAGAGAGATTAAGGAAGGGAAGAAGATAAGGAGAGTGGAAGGAAGGAAGGAAGGAAGGAAGGAAGGAAGGAAGGAAGGAATGGATCCTGAGAGGAAAGAATGAAGAAAGGGAGCAAGGAACAGAAAAGGTAAGGGAGTAAATAAAGCTTCAAGAAGGCAGAGAAGGAATGAAGTGAGGGAGAAAGGGAGAGAGAGAGAGGGAAAGAGAAAGAAAGAAAGAAAGAAAGAAAGAAAGAAAGAAAGAAAAAAGATGAAAGGGAGGGAGGGAAGGAAGCCTTTTTTTACTGGTTTGTTATTAGGTTTAGAGATGGAGAAACATATTAAGGTTAATTATCCTTTAAAGAGTGCATCTCATTACTGCTATAATATGGGATCTGCCATTCCGATCAGAACCCCCATGAAAAAAGCTTTTTTTTTCTTTTCAGGAGAAACCACAACCAACCAGATGTTTCCCCTCTGAATAACCCCCCTGTTTTAAATTTGAGTTCCCTAATTAGGTATCTGAAACTGGTTTCCTTAAAAATTGTATTAATACATTTCATATGGGTACTTTATGAGTGTGACTTAATGAACAAAACTACAA
Organism: Eleutherodactylus coqui; assembly: GCF_035609145.1. Taxonomy (NCBI): domain Eukaryota; kingdom Metazoa; phylum Chordata; class Amphibia; order Anura; family Eleutherodactylidae; genus Eleutherodactylus; species Eleutherodactylus coqui. The sequence goes on along the minus strand of NC_089848.1, from coordinate 67,128,013 downwards.
TGACTTTAATTATGTCATAAGAAACAGTTACCAGCTATGGTAACTCTACCACATTGAGAGATCTAGCGCTGCATTAATTTCCTTCCTGTTGCTTACATAATGCAAACATATTCCATAGCACTATACACAGGTTGCCATCATAGACAAAATGGACAAACTTGCCTTATAATACTGGTCAAATATGTCCCTATGGCACTTATGGCCATTTTACACGGGATGACAGTTGGCTAAACTACTGTACCAGCACTGAAGTCACCACTAAGGTCGTTAGCGCTTCTGCAGAGTGTTTAGACTGACAGACCTCATTGCTAGATTGCGGACTCCTCGCTGGCTTCTCACTCAACGCTTCACCCTCTATGTGAAGTGCTTAGCGGGGAGCATTTACATGGAACGAGAAGCCAACGATCCAGCGATAGTTGAAATGCTAATAATCATTACGTGTAAATGGGCCATTAGCTATAGATCTTTTGATCACATTAAATGGGGTCCAATTTGTATATGTAATTTCATTATCTGTGAAACTGGCCCTTCTCTGAAGTATAATAAAGAGTTTAGGCTTTTAATGAATAAAACAAATTAATGAATCCAAATACATTTCTTTGGAAATACAAAGAGAAGAAAATAATAAGACAGTATGTATTTTAGAATTTTAGGTTATTGCCTCTTAACACTTGGTAAACCTTTGCTGTAGGATCCAAAACCCAGACAAGAAATACAAGCTGTACCAATTTGGAAGCTGATAAGGTTCTTGGTTTTGCTTGAGGCACTCTAGAATCTTCTCTTAGAGGGGTTACAGTATCTCCAAGAAGGCATGTATTGCCAGGATGTGCCATCATTGCCATGACCGTTCATGATCCTTGCTGATCAGTAGGAACGTGCTGTGGAACTTTACCTCCTTTTAGCCCTGCTCTGCTTTTTCAGAGTCTACGTGATCTGCCACTGACTATTCATGGGCCAACCATGCAACCTCTACATGGCCTCAGTTATTCTCAGACCTTCCACGGAAGAAACAGCAGTCATTGATTGTATCTTCAATGTACTGCCATTCGCTCTGAAAGTTTTCTTTATTTTCTCTTGACTTTGTTAACATTCATCTAGATTTTACAGTTAAGAATAAACAAAGAAAGATTGTTCTGTGCTCGGTTATTTTTTATTTTTTTTTGTCTTTTCAAGGAAGCAAAGAACAAAAACATCTAATAATGGTGAAAGCCAGAAGTATTTTATTCTTGATTCACCAGTGGTAATGAGTCAGATCTGAATTGGCGAGGAAAAGAACAGCTTTGCCCAAAATCTGAGCAAAAGTGAGTCATCTCACTCCAAGCAACAATATATCTTCCAATATAACTGGCAAGACGTTACAATTCATAAAAAAAATAAATCTTATATTTATTTCCTGAATAGTTATGAACTTCATAATTTCCCCTGTTTTACTGCACAAAGCTTCTAATATATTCATTTAATGATGCTCTGGGAAAACAAGCAATGCTTTATATTGCCCCGATAATCTTTTATTGTCTGTGAAAGCTGGGTATTTATGGTCTTTAGAATTTTGTCTTCATCAGTATATTAAACATTGTATGTGAACCACTTTGTAAATACAGGTATACGACTGGCGGCCACTATTGTGCAGTGCCAAAAACCTTGGATGCCTTTTAAAGCCTGAACAGTTAAAGGGGTGGTCTCGCGAAAGCAAGTGGGTCTATACACTTCTGTATGGCCATATTAATGCACTTTGTAATATACATCGTGCATTAAATATGAGCCATACAGAAGTTATTCACTTACCTGCTCCGTTGCTAGCGTCCCCGTTGCCATGGTTCCGTCTAACTTCTGTGTCTTCTTGCTTTTTTAGACGCGCTTGCGCAGATGCATCTTCTCCCTTCGGCTGGTCTTGGAAGCATCGGAGTTTTGGCTCCGCCCCCTTTTCACGTCATCGCGTAGCTCCGCCCCCGTCATGTGCCGATTCCAGCCAATCAGGAGGCTGGAACCGGCACACGTCATGGGGCGGAGCTACGCGATGATGCGTACAAGGGGGCGGAGCCAAAATGCCGATGCTGCCGAGCGGAGCCGAAGGGAGAAGAAGGGAGAAGACGGATCTGCGCAAGCGCGTCTAAAAAGGCAAGAAGACACCGAAATTAGACGGAACCATGGCGACGGGGACGCTAGCAACGGAGCAGGTAAGTGAATAACTTCTGTATGGCTCATATTTAATGCACGATGTATATTACAAAGTGCATTAATATGGCCATACAGAAGTGTATAGACCCACTTGCTTTCGCGAGACCACCCCTTTAAGTAATATGGAAATGTTTTACATGGTTCTTCATTTCCCAATTTCTGCATACGGAAATGTTCTAAACTATGGATGACCTATGACCTAGGTTAAGTCATCCAAAGTTGATCAGGTCTATCGGTTGGTATCCCCACCAAAGAGCTTGTTGAAGAGGTTGTGGTGCTCGAGTGAGCACTGTGGTCTTTTCTTGGGTATGTAATGTCATGTTCATAGGTCATATGGCCTTAAGGACAGCTTCATTTCACTCAAGTGCATGTGGCATATGATTGAAATGTATGCATTGTTACCTATATGGGTTATCCAATGGGTTGTCCAACTTATTAATTTCTTTACCCATGTGGTTGACACCATTAGCATGTTGTATTTATAGTACTAAACAGCTACCACTCCAAAGTGTGGTAGGAGTGAGTGGTTGCTCTTTAGTGTTTTGCACCTGGTCAAGCTCCACCATATGGGGAGTGGTGTTTTCACCTTCCTTGTATTTATCTATATGCCATCATATCAGTAAGCATAGTCATCTGCTATGTTCTTTTCGACTGGTAGATTTGTCCTTTGCAAACTTTATGACTTTACTTTTAAAACAAACACCTGTTGTCTTGCGTTGCTAAATTTTTAGTTGCTCTAGAGCTGTTCCTTAGAGCAGGTCCGTGTTTGAGTGTTGTCTTCACCTGGCAGAATGTCTCCTGGTAAAATTTATGACTTTGCTTTTAACCCCTTCATGACATGGCCTATTTTGAGCTTAAGGACGCAACAATTTTTGGCGGATTTTCTTCTCTGTTTATCAAAAGTCATAACTTTTTCATTTTTCCGTCGACGCGGCCGTATGAGGGCTTGTTTTTTGCGTGGCGAACTGTAGTTTTTATCGGTGCCACTTTTTGGTACATAGACTTTATTGTAAAACTTTTTTTTTTTTTAATGATAGCAGGGAGAGAAAACGCATCAATTCTGCCATTTTTTTTTACAGCGTTAATCATGCAGCATAAATGAGACATTATATTTTTTCTGCGGGTCGGTATGGTTACAACGATACCAAAATTCTTACATTTTTTTTAGGTTTTCACACTTTTCTGCAATAAAAACCCTTTTTCTTGGAAATCTTTTTTTTTTCGAAATCGCTGCATTCAAAGTCCTGTAACTTTTTTATTTTTTGATGTACGGCACTCTATGAGGGCTTACTTTGCAAGACAAGCTGTAGATTTTATTGGTACCATGTTGGGGTACATATGGCTTTTTTGATCACTTTTATTGCGTTTTTAGTGAGGCAAAATGCTAAGAATTAGCATTTTGCCTCAGTTGTTTAGCGTTTTTTTTAGCGTTTTTTTCCGTGCACAGTCAAAAGCATGTGCAACTTATTGTACGCATCGTTACGGACGCAACAATACCAAATATGTGGGATTTTATACTTTTTTTACCTTTTTTTATGCTAATCTGAGAAAAAGCATAAAAAAATGTTTTTTTTTTACTCTTTTTTTACATTTTTTTTAATTCATTTTTTTAATCTTTGTTTTTTTTACACTGTTTGCGTCCCTCTGTGGGACTTTAACCACTGCCCTGATGATCGCTGTTATAAGGCATGGCAGAGCTACTGCTCTCCCATGCCTTATCGCTTATACAGCGATCCTAGGCATAGGCAATACAGGACGCCAGTGTCTGGCGTCCTGTTGCCATGGTGACAGGCCGGGCTCTCGCGATGACATCGCGAGTTGCGGCCGGAGACACAGAGGGAGCCGCGCTCCCTCTGTGAACTCTTTCCCTGCCGCGATCTACTTAGATCGCGGGAGGGAAGGGGTTAACAGCGGGGGTGCAACTCCGATGCCCCCCCGCTGTTGCAGCGGGACGCCGGCTGTGACTGACAGCCGGCTCCCGCTGCGGGATAGCGCTGGATCATATGTGATCCCGCGCTATCTCCAGGACGTAAGTTTACGCCCTGTTGCGGGAAGTACCAGGCTGCCAGGATGTAAACTTACGCCCTGCAGCGGGAAGGGGTTAATACAAGCCACACCCCTGCTTTCCTCCTTCCCTTTTTGATCCGGGAGACTATGTGGGTCTTCTTTAGTTTTCAGTGACACCCATGTGCTACAATTGACCCCTACACCCCTGTACATTATTTTTACCAATTTTTGGGAGGAGCACAGTGTTCCCCAGATGTGTGGCTGTATTCCCATGCAATTTGGGAATACACCACTACAACTGTTATGTACTAATATAATTATATCAATAAATTTAGTTCTCTATACACCTCCATCCATACCCTAAGCGGTATTGTTTCCAAAATTGAGTCTTTGAAGAAGAGGTGATTCTTCTGTATTGACACTTCATGGCTCCACCAACATGAAATAGTGCATGAAAAAAGTCCTAATAAACAGGAGGCCCCAAAATCCATAAGGTACTTCTTACTACCACATGTGGAATATTCCTAAAAACTGCAGAAAAGGGGTAATAAATATTTAGTTTTGTTTCTCTGATAGCTTCTGCAGTATTACAGAAAAAATGGTTTAAAAATCAAAATAAAAAATGTAACAATAGATTATTGCATTACACTTTATTCTGCACATAGGTTGCATCTTGTATTGTAGCTCGGTCCCAGTCAAGTTAATAAGTCTGAGCCATAGTGCAGGGGCAAGAGTGATGCTGTTTGACCTTTTTGACCTTTAGCAGAGCTTCTATTTCCATGCCTAAATTGACTTTTTACAATAATCTGATATTCTGGCAGTGCTTCTGGTGTTCTACACTGGTGTAGGACTCTGGACCCACAAAATGTGTTGTAATCAATACTTGTAGTTTTATATTGTTTGTAGTATGTACTTAAAATGTTGTAATTTATGACGCATGCTCATAAATGTATTTAACCACTGTCTTGTGCCTTACAGGTGGTGGCGTATGTAAAATACAGGTTACAAAGGATTAAACAGAGCAATATTGTAGTTACACACCCAACAGCTGCAATACCCCAGAGGGGTGCCCCTGGGCACCTGGCTAACGTGAAGAGCTGGGAGGGATAAGTGCTGTTTTGTCATGGCAGCGCTTACCAGGCTTTGGTCCCAGAGGGATGACATGCAGCCAAGGGCAGTGTAGAATCGCATGCCAGCTTTGACACCCCTATGATAGGGTATGCCAATAAACGGGAAGGGGGAGTAGTAGTACTGATCACTCGTGACGCCACCGTTCCCATACACCGGTATGCTACGCAGTGGAGAAATGAACACAGAGACTTGTGTATAGTACTTCAGGTCCCCAAGAATGGTTAGGGCCCAGTATAACTTTTACTGAATGAACAACCTCTTAGCAAGCTATACACAAGCTATACGTAGGCTATACACAGGATGAATATGGTCCTACAGTCCACGTTGATGGTGGGTAACTGACTGGATTGGGATATGACACACCGTGACAAGTGTAAGGCACGCCATTTCTTACAGAGTCGACCCAACCACAATGGCAATACTGACGCTCTCTGGCAACAACACACTAATAAAGAAATACAGTGGTAAACTAATCAATGGAGGGCAAGATGGCCAGACTCAGACTCATGTATTTTGGCCATGTAATGCGAGCTGAATCACTAGAAAAATCTATAATGCTTGGACAGATCAGTGGCAAAAGAAGACCCGACCGCCAAAGGACTTGATGGCCGATACTGTCAAAGCTGATACTGGCATGGATATCAGACAACTTAAAGAAGTGCAAAACCAAAAAAACATGGAGGGAGCTCACCTTCAGGGTCGGAGAAGGTCGTGAACAATTAAACGGCTAACAACAACAAACTTAGCTAGGTTTCCCTTTAAAGCCTTAGTCACACGGGCGTTTTTTCCCGCGATTTGCGGATCGCATGACGGATGCGCATCCGCAAATCGCGTGACCGGGGCCGAAAAATCGCCCGAAAATACTGCTCCTAGCCGCGTTTCAATAGAAACGGGCTGGAGCTGTCCAGTGCATTGAATTCAATGGAGCCGGCAATACAGCCGGCTCCATTGAAAGCAATGCACTGCGGGTGATCGCGGGATGAATTTTCGGGAGGGCTTAAATATATAAACCCTTCCCTGAAATTCATCCAGAAATGTGTAAAAACAAAAAAAAAATATATACTCCCCTTGTCCCGGCAGATGGAGTTCAGCCGCGGCCGGCGGCAGTTCTCCTGAACTGCTCAGAGTAGTATTCAGCAGCCGGGGAGTTAAAATCCCTGCCTGCTGAATGAGCTGCCTCTGATTGGTCACAGCCTGACCAATCAGAGGCAGCTCTCACTCACACCCATTCATGAATTCATGAATGGGTGTGAGTAAGAGCTGCCCCTGATTGGTCCCTGCACTGAGCCAATCAGAGGCAGCACTCACTCACACCCATTCATGATTTCATGAATGGGTGTGAGTGAGAGCTGCCTCTGATTGATCAGGCTGTGACCAATCAGAGGCAGCTTATTCAGCAGGCGGGGATTTTAAATCCCCGGCTGCTGAATACTACTCTGAGTAGTTCAGGAGAACTGCCGCCGGCCGCGGCTGTACTCCGTCTGCCGGGACAAGGTGAGTATTTTTTTTTTTTTTACACATTTCTGAATGAATTTCAGGGAAGGGCTTATATATTTAAGCCCTTCCCGAAAATTCATCCCGCGATCGCCGGCAGCCCATTGCTTTCAATGGAGCCGGCTGTATTGCCGGCTCCATTGAATTCAATGGGCAAACATCATTCTTCTCTGCCACAGCTGTTACAGCTGTGGCAGAGGAGAATGATTTGTCTACTATATGTTCTCAATGGGGTCGGCGCTGCTGCCGCCGGCCCCATTGAGCTCATATAGAGAAGAGAACAGGAATCGCAGATCGCAGATAGGTGCGATCTGCGATTTCTGTTCTATAATTTATCGGACGAGCGCATAAAAAGCGCTCATGTGTCCGATACCAATGGTTTTATAAAATCGCCGGACGCATGCGCATGCGCAAATCACGCGAAAAAACGCCCGTCTGACTGAGCCCTTAGACTATAATAGTTTTCTTAAAAAGTTCTTTTTTCACATCCTCTGATAAGCTAGATGGGCTGCATACATCTACTGCCACATTTTTGTTGTTTCTTCTGGTGTCATTACGCTGGTTTTACTCCCCTTACCCATTCACCCTCAACAGTTCTGGTCACCTTCAGAGCCTGTTTCAAGTGCAATGTCAGGTCTCTACTACCCAATGTCAATGGAATGTCAAGTCAACCATTGATACTGGGCAGTGGAGACTCTACACAGTGCACGAGTATCAGGCTGTGAAAGTGACCAGGGCCATTGTGGGAGAATTGGGGGGCAGGGCTAAAAAACAAAATAAAGACACCAAAAGAATCAGCGGGCATGCGGCTGTAAAAGTATGTAACCTGTTCTGCTTGTTAAAGGACGTGACAGATCCTCTTTAAGCATTTCTAATGTGATAAATGCTCCAAAAATTCCATTATGTCATAAAAGCACCTTACACAAACAAGAAAAAGAAATAATTTCATCTCATCTAATGACTCATAAAACCACCAGAACTTCAAAATTATGTAAACTAAGCAGTAAGATGAATAGGATGATTTGTCTAACTTTTAGCTACAGTATGCAAGTACATTTATTTACTAAGAGAGTCCTGCCAGCAGCCAGCATGTCCTCTTTAGGATGGTTTCACACGCAGGTTTCCAAGGCAGTTTTTATGGCAGCCTTCCATGCAGTTTTTTGAGCCCAAGCCAGAAGTGGATCCAGCAGGAAGGAAAAGTATAAGTCTTCCTTTATATTTCCCATTCCTCTTGAATCCACTTCTGGCTTTGGCTCAAAAACCTGCATGAGAAAAGTCCACAAACACCTGTGTGTGAACCCATCCTTAACCCTTTCATGAACAAGGCCATTCTGCAGTTCTAATATTCCCACTTTCAAGAAATCATAAGTTTCTATATTTCGGATGACATATCTACACGAGGGCTTGTAATTCTGCAGGACCAGTTGTATTTTTCAATGGTACCGTATAAAGTTCTATATAATGTATTTGAAAGATTGAAAAAATTCCAATCAGGCCGAAATGGGAAAAAAAAAACTATTTCAGCATGGGGGGGAGGTATTTTTATGGTATTCATGGTGCAGGAAAAATGACAGGGTGTCTTTATTCTGAGGGTCAGTACAATTAGAACATTCCCAAATGTATATAGCATATTTATATAGTAATACTTGAAAAAATTGCTTTCTGACAGCAGATTTTGACACCCAGAACTTTTTTATTTTTCTATCAGTAGATTTACATGAGGGCTCATATTTTGCACGGCAACCTGTAGTTTGCCAATTTAAGGAACACATCATTTTTTTTTTTTGGGAGACAGACTGACCAGAAAAGCGCAATTCTGTAATTGTGTATTTTTTTTCTGACAGAGGATTAAAAGTGTGATATTTTAATAAATTGAACCTTTAGGGTGCCTACTCCCTACCTTTTTTTTTCACTGCGAATTCACAGTATTTTTTTTTTCAAGTGTCAATGGAACTTGTTTTTGTGCATTGCGATTTTAACATTAGCAAGTCCCATTGACACTTGGAAAAAAAAATGCTGCAAATTCGCAGTGAAAAAAAAACCGGTAGTGGCTAGGCACACTTATGATACCAATTTTTGGATTTTTTTAAATTTCCATTTTTACATTTTTTTTTGATGTAACGATTGGGAAAAGGTTTTTTTTTTTTTAATTTTAATATTTTTCATTTTATAGAAAAATCTAACTTTTTTTATTAGTCCTCATTAGGACTTGAACTTGCAATTGTTTCAACAATTGCAATTATTTTATTGGATCAACAAAACAGGAGGCTAAACAGGCTGGACTAGATGGACATTGTCTTCATTCAGCCTTACAAACTATGTTACTATGTTTGATCACTTATGCAGTAAAATCCAATACTATGGCATTGAATTATGCTGACTTTTAACCCATTAAGGACCAAGCACTGTAAACTTACGGTGCTTGGTCCTGGGCTTTAAACCCAGCCAATAGTAAAAATATTGCGGGATTTAAAGCCCCTGCTTCTGCAATCAATCAGAAGCAGGTCAGGCTGTCAGCTGTTAGTCACAGCTGATAACCTGAAGGAAAAAGCAGGAGGGATTTCTAACCCTTTCTGCCTCCTCCTTTTTTTAGTACACAGTGATAAATGAGCACTATGTTCTAAAAAGTGAAAGTGGAAGTATAACTTCCACTACACGAGCCGACAGTCCCACGACCGCCGGGGATCTCCTGCTACTGCAGAGCTACAGGGTGGTATTAGACCCTGATAAGCTCTACCAGTGTAATGTCACTACAGGGAATGTTTCTCCCTGTAACTGAGGCTCCTGTGGATGCCCCAGCTACAGTGGGAAAGTGTCAAATAAAAACAAAACAAAACATGTGAATGTCCCCCAGAGGTCTTGTATGATGCCATGAGGGACATGGATAGTAAAAAACATAATTACATAAATAAGTAAAACAAAATTACAGAATAAAATAAAAATATATGCATAAAAAAGAAAATAATCCAAAGCCGATGCCAACCAAAACCGTCACCGTATGCGCCCTGTAATCTAAAACTATACATATTATATATCAAAACATCTGAAACAAAATGAGGAACCCATTCTTATACTTTTTTTTTTAGTGCAAGTATACTAATTTAAAAAAAAAACTGTAAATGTTAAAAAAAAAAATCATTTTTTTTAGCTTTTTACCCCCAACAAAACTAAAAAAACGGAAAAAAAATAAGTGAAAAAGATATTAAAAATATAGTCCTATGTGTCACAGAAAAGAAACGCAGCAAAAATAATTTTGGTAGCTAAAGGAAAAAATATAGGGCAGTTAAAGCACCACATGGGTAAAATCCCTAAAAAGTGTCTGGTCCTTAAGGTACAAAACAGCCTGGTCCTTAAGGGGTTAACAGACATATCATAGGCATGTCCCTAATAAGCAAATAATCATAGCAACCCTGGGGGACTTTAGAAGGCCCCAGCCTACTGTAACACCCGGATGGCACACTCTTATCGCAGCTGTTTCAGGCGGGTGTCGGCTGTCAAAAACAACTGATACCTGCAGTGTATGGAGCAGGTTTGGCTCCCATGCCCGCTCCATCCACATCAAATGCTTTGGATGGCTATAGACACCCTAATTACATGGGGTGTGTGCAGTTAGGACATATATAAGCATATGTATTCCAGGAAAGGGATTTATCCACTAAAAACATTTATTACTTAGCCACAGAATCGGTGATAAATGTCTGATGCCTGGAGATATGATGCTGAGACCCCAGTTATCCCAAGAAAGCTGAGGGCCCCAGTGGAACTGATTTAGTTAGGAAAATCCCTCTGGTTATATCCAGAGACAGTGAATGGAGTGGCAGTCACAAGAGATGAGCAAGCACGCTCGGTAAGGTGAGTTACTCGAGCGAGCCTCGCTCATCTCGAGTAACTGCCTTCTCCTCTGAGCGTGCTTGAGGGGGGGGGGGGGGCGGCGGGGGGTAGTGGTTGGGAGAGAGAGAGATCTCTTTCACTCTTCCCCCGCTCCACTCCGATCTATCCCGACGCTCGGAGGAGAAGGCAGTTACTCGAGATGAGCGAGGCTCGCTCGAGTAACTCACCTTACCGAGCATGCTCGCTCATCTCTAGCAGTCACGCACGTGCACCACATCTGTATTAGGACTCAATTCAGGGTTTACATCTCTCTGCTCTGTTTTTGGAGAAGAGAAACTAAAAAAAAATTATCTGTTTTTTTCCCCTATTGATTTCAATGGAGCTTCAAAAAAACGGAAAGCCACCAGAAAGGCTTCAATTTGCTTCCATTCCATCAGGTTTTTGTTTTTTGGATGGAAAAATAGCGCAGTCTGCAGTGTTATTTTTCCATCCAAAAAAAATATAGACACCTGACGAATGGAAGCAAATGGACAACTTTCTGTTTTGTTTTTTTTTTTGAAATCCCATTGAAATCAAATGAGGAAAAAAACAGATCAGGTTTTTTTTCAGTTTTATTTCAGTTTCTCTCCTCCAAAAATAAAGCGAAGCGATGGAAAACCTAAAATGAGCCGTAATGCAGGTGTGAAAGCAGCCTGATACATTCTTTTAGACTATTTTAGGCTACATTTGTGCTTGGCTAGGATGATGTGCATTGTCAGCAGGTATATACATATACATTGGTGTAGATGAAAGTGCACATAGAAAACCACACATTATTCATGTGTGCTGTGCTCAGTAAATCTTTATGTTCTGCTTGCCACAAATGCTATATTTATGTACTATATATGAATAGCAAATAGTATCTAATTTGCCATCTGCTAAGGTAAATATAAGTTCAAAATTATCCCTGCTGCTGCAATGTAAGATTTAAGTCTGTTGATCTGGGTTGTAAAACTGAAGTGAATTTACAGTCGACTTCATGAATTGGATCTCAGAGACTTGCTCACACTTCTTTAGCACACCATTAAGTTTGTCAATGACTCCCCCTTTTCTTCCACTCTCATGGCACGTACTTGCTTTGTCATACGCATTTTCTGTTTTGCTTATTCTATGCACATTTCTACTGTATGTACAGAATGTTTGTAACCTCACGGATATGTCTCTATTTATGTGTTATTCTAGTCACATCTGCCACTTGTCTGCATGCCTCCACTCAGGAGAATGAGTGAGAAGGTCATCAACGTATACTTAGAGAATATAATATTACTCAGATATTACTTAGGCTTCCAGTTTTTGAGATCTTTATTTTGTATTGTTGAGTAGTATGGCTGAAAGAGCTGAGTTGTAGGAAAAAGTGAGTCCTCTGGAACTAACTGGATTTCTGCATTGATTACTAATAAAATGAATGTAGTCTGATTGTTAACTAAGTTACAATTACAGGCAGACACAACCTAACTGAACTACATGCAAAAACTAAAACTTGTACCCCATTCATGTCTTTTACTGAGCACACTGAGTAAATATCCACAGTGTAGGGAGAAAAAGTAAGTGAAAGGCCGTCTGCAGACGGGGAGAAATTCCCGTGGAATTTCCGCCCCTGGAGTCTGCCATAGGATTGCGTTAACAAACGCAATCCTAGGCAGATGGACGCGATTTGGCTGCGCGAAATCTCACGCAGCAAACAAATCGCGGCATGCTCTATTTCTGTGCGGGGCTCGCACCCCGGCCACCGGCTCCGCCCTGCGCATGCGTTGGCTGCCCGGCAGCCGGCACATAAAAGAGCCGGGGCCGCAGGAGCAGGTGAGTGATGTGCTGCTCTCTGCAGAAGCTCGGGTCGGGTCCCGCTGCGAGAATTCAAGCAGCCGGATCCGACCCGGCCGTCTGCAGGCGGCCAAACTCTGTGTTATTGACTTCTCCAATAGCTAATTGGCAAAATGTGTTTCCGTTAAGGAGATGAGATTGGTAGTGCACAGGTGCTTTGCCTATTATATTAAGGTACACAAAGCCTGGTTATTGACAAATCTGTTTTCAACATAGAATGGTCTGAGTGAATCATGCTACAATGAAAGCATGAAGACCTAGGTGTAGATCAATTGGTGGTTAGAAAAAGTATCTACAAATGCAGAAAATTTAGGACTACTGCTAGTGTTAGGATTATAGTAACATAGACATAGTATGTAGGGCTGAAAATGATGTGATTGTTCTTAATAAGAGGAAGCAAGTAATTTTGTAGAAATAATACTTTTTAATGGCTGAAAAAGGACATGCTTTCTTTTAGATCAGCTTGCATTGTTGATCCAAAGGCAAAAACCCTCATGAAGTAGAAGCCACTTTACCTCATCTCACAGTTTCTTCCCCACTCCGAATCTGGCAGTCAGTAAGTTCCTGGATCAACAACCCTTTGGTCTATGAGCACAATAGGTAATCCTGAAAGAGGTAAGAAAAGACCCAGGAATGACAGTAAAAGGCATACAGAACACTTTATGAATGGCAAAAAACTCTGCTCAGGTACTCTCTATTAGAAAAAAAACTGAGCATAAATGGTATTCATGGATGGACAGCATGAATTAAGTTTCTGCTGCTGACTAAAAAAAACTTTGTGGCCTGTTTCCAGTCTGCCCAAGACCAATTGGATGTTCAGCAATGCTTCTAGAAAAATGATCAGATTGAACAAAAGTGGAACATTTTAGCACAAATGCATAATACTATATTTGGAGGGAAAAAACAACAACTGCCCACCAACACCAAAATATCGTCCCAATTGTGAAGCATAGTGGAGGGAGCATCGTGAGTTTGGGCTGCTTTGTTGTTTCAGGACCTGGAGGTATTACGATCAATGAGAGGACAATGAATTCTAAGATATATCAAAACATTTTATGGGAAAATTTAAGGGCAGCACCCCGTGACCTCAAGCTGAATAAATGATGAGTGACGCAACAACAAGACAATAATGCACAGCACACAAGTAAATCTACTAAAGAATGACCAAGAAAGAAGATTTGTGTTCTGGAATATCAGAGCAGTAGAAAGAAAGGGATACTTGGTGCTGAAGACAGGAGATCCAGGATGAAGAAATAAAGGCTTATTCGCTATGTGTTTCAATGCCGTACCTGCGTCTTCATCTCGACAGTGTGGCATCGAAACATGTAGCCAAAAAAACCTTCATTCCTTCATCCCAGGTCTCCTGTCTTTAGGGCTTCAAGCATCCCCTTCTTTCTGCTGCTCTACTGTTCTGATTTCAAAGTTGCTTCCAATCCACTGGGGAGAGGCTGCTGCTTAAACGGACAGGCTCTATAGCGAGTTGTGGGTATAGGTTGGTGGTTGCAAAGTCTATACAAAGCACAGAAATTGGAGGTTCTAGTAATGGTACAAGGGCTTGATGGTCTTTTAGTGGGCACTTAGTTAGGTGGTTGCAAATGACAAGAAATAGTATCTCAATGAGTGTACACAACTTAATGCTTATGGTTTCTTGCAGGACACTTGGTGTAGTCTATACAGTCTCTGTTAATTCATTTAACAACTTGGTTCACCTGATAGCTCTCCTAGAGCTAGCTCAATTATCTCACAGTGCTGGCTTCTAGGTAGCATTCCTGGAACCACCACACATTAACAGGAATGTCTGCTGAAAGCAACTCCAGACCACAGTACCACAAAGCCACAATACACAGTCCAAAAGGCCAGGGTAGCAAATCACCATCCACAGGATCTCAGGGTCTTTACTTAGCTGTATGCTTGCTGGACCCAATTCCAATCTCATGTGACATACAAGGCAGTCGCAATTACTTTCTTCGACTCCACCCTTTATGGATCCTCTGCAGCGCTATAATCACATAAATTGCAACACAAAGGTCAGTTAAAATGACCGTCCCGGCCTGGAGAAACAAAGATGACCACACCAGCTTCTCGGACTGCCTGATGCACAATGTGTATTAGTATGCATCATTAGTCTAAGACACTACACCTGCTTTGATTGACCAGATGAGCAGCACTGACTAGTCAGAATAGCATGTAGTATCTTAAGACCCATTTACACAGCACGAATGTCAGGCAAACGATGCCCAACCCTTGCCCCTGTGTATAATCGCCCCTGTGCTGTCACACAAGAGAGAGTATGGCTGGCTCTCTGACAGATCGGACAGCAGGGGGCCAGGATGGGAGGAGCAGATTTCACTCTTTGCTCTCCCCCACCCCTCTCCATTCACTTAACACAGCAGCCTATCAGTACTGAATGACTACTGTTGACACTGAACGATCATCATTCAGGATTTTACGCAGCCTAAACGATGAACAATGATCGGAAAGTGTAAACAGCAGCCACTCAGTATTGAACAGCCGCTGTGTTAAAGGGGTTGTCCCGCGGCAGCAAGTGGGTCTATACACTTCTGTATGGCCATATTAATGCACTTTGTAATGTACATTGTGCATTAATTATGAGCCATACAGAAGTTATCAAAAGTTTTATACTTACCTGCTCCGTTGCTGGCGTCCTCGTCTCCATGGTGCCGACTAATTTTCGGCCTCCGATGGCCAAATTAGCCACGCTTGCGCAGTCCGGGTCTTCTGCTTTCTTCAATGGAGCCTCTCGTGCAGGATGCCGGCTCCGTGTAGCTCCGCCCCGTCACGTGCTGATTCCAGCCAATCAGGAGGCTGGAATCGGCAATGGACCGCACAGAAGAGCTGCGGTCCATGGAGGAAGAAGATCCCGGCGGCCATCTTCACCGGTAAGTATAGAAGTCACCGGAGCGCGGGGATTCAGGTAAGCGCTGTGCTGTTTTTTTTTAAAGTCCCTGCATTGGGGTTGTCTCGCGCCGAACGGGGGGGGGGGGGGGGTTGAAAAAAAAAAAAAACCCGTTTCGGCGCGGGACAACCCCTTTAAGTGAATTGAGAGGGGAGGGGGAGAGCGAGGAGAGAAATCTCCTGCTGTGAGCCAGTGATCCTCGCTCCTGTGCAACAGCACGGGAGCAAGTATGTGCGGAGATGAGTGTTGGGCATTATTAACCCGTGTAAATGTGGGTGAAGACTACCAATGCATATTATACACAGTGTGCATCAGGTGGTCAGAGAAGCAGTTCAGCCATCTTTGTTTTTCCAGGTCCGTAGGGTTGCTTTAACTGTTCAGTCTCCCCTATCTGAAAATAAATGTAGTTAGCAAATAACATGCAAAACAATACAAAATAAATATGGTGGTGCTACACTTTAAGGTCCTAGTTATGGTTACCAGCACCTTGGGAATCCACAGGGCAACAATGGTAGCACAGTTCGGTTCACACTTTTGGTTAGGGGTGTGGTGCATGGTGGCATTAACATTTATTCCCTTACAACCCTACTGTAAATGTAAAGCTAGTTGGATGCTCCATAGAGGAATATTACAGTTATACAATAGGTTTCTGCAGATACATTTTAAAAATAATATTATATATAACTAAACAAAAACACAGGCCATGAATTGCACAGTAAGTTGCCAGAATGTTAATGTTTGTTAGCTCTGGATGTTCTTACTCCACAACCTTAGGGTGTACCCTTGAACAATCATTTATTTTAAAACTTTTATATGAGTTCTGGATATTTTTGGAGCATTGCCACATATTAAGTAAAACTGATTTTGTTGGCAACATATGAAAATACATTCTACCACCTTATTCCTTCAGCCTTGCCTTAAATCCTCGTAATATGTGATTAGAAGAGACCTGGAAAAATAACCCAGCCGTTTTACCTACATCAAATACACAATTACATTCCACAGATACCTTGAGCGAAAATCTTAAGTCGTTTCAATTATTTTACATCTGACTAAAATACTAAAACAGCCCTGTAAATCTGCACATTTTACTTATAATTCAACATATTTCAATCCTGCCCAAGTTTTTCATTTCTTCTATAGATTGAAGGTCACGTAAAGGTTGGTGGTAAAAGGGTTTTCGTCATACTAGTGTTTATCCAAATAGAAAAGGACAGAAGTAAGTCTTATGAAGTGCTAACAAAGAGGGGACACTTTTCACCTCTCCGATAGAGTGGCTACAATCAATAGGTTCTTCATATCATTCCCATTGGAAAATGATTGCAAGGGTTCTCATGAGATAGGTCTGTTTACATTGCTAGATGAAGTTTTGAGAAGGGTCTGACCTTTAAAAGGATTGCCTAAAAAAATTACAAACTGTTGTCTTGATGGTAAATGGTGCCATTAGCTCTACATAATTGATACCCTCAGTGATCTGAGGTATGTTGAGATGTAAGGAGCGAGAGGAAGTAAGGGGATCCCACCTAGCTTTTGTTCTTTTTGGTAATGAGATGAATCAGATGTTTTATTATTGCCCTACTGTATAATTGTGATTACAGTAACTTTAAGAAAACTCTGGTGACAGGCGGAAGTAGCAGAGAACGGGATCTGGAGGTTTTTCTTTATATAAGGCTTTCACGCAAGCTTTGAGGTGGGTATGATGCAGCAAGGATGGAGTAGCAGTAAGTGATTGGGCAGCATCTGTTGAGGGTTTGGTTGACGAGATCTTATGCTGGCCCACTACCACTTTGTCCTCTGATTATGAGCTGTCCAAGCTGGCAATTTAGGTAATCCTAGTTGTGTTAGTCATTCAGAATGGGAAGTATTAAAGGTAAACCACAAGAGAGAACCTCAAAAGATTGTCTTCCACTATCAAAGTTTGGAGCTAGAGCCCTTCCGCATAATTGCTTTGGAATTCTGTTCTGAAAGTTATCTGCCATAGTTTGGAAGTAGAAGTTACTGCACATAATTCACAGAACTCCGATGTGGTGGCAATTATTAACATCTTCATTGCATCACCACTCCTGCTCCAGGGACTTCCACAGAGAGCATCCCTACCAGCTTGTGGGGGTAAGCTTTTAATAGAGATGAGCGAGCACCAAAATGCTCGGGTGCTCGTTACTCAAGACGCACTTTTCGCGATGCTCGAGGGTTCGTTTCGAGTAACGAACCCCATTGAAGTCAATGGGCGACCTGAGCATTTTTGTATTTCGCCGATGCTCGCTAAGGTTTCCTTGTGTGAAAATCTGGGCAATTCAAGAAAGTGATGGGAACGACACAGCAACGGATAGGGCAGGCGAGGGGCTACGTGTTGGGCTGCATCTCAAGTTCCCAGGTCCCACTATTAAGCCACAATAGCGACAAGAGTGGGCCCCCCCCAACAATTTTTTTTACTTCTGAAAAGCCCTCATTAGCAATGCATACCTTAGCTAAGCACCACACTACCTCCAACAAAGCACAATCACTGCCTGCATGACACTCCGCTGCCACTTCTCCTGGGTTACATGCTGCCCAACCCCCCCGCACGTCCCAGTGTCCACAGCGAATACCAAAGTGTCCCTGCGCAGCCTTCAGCTGCCCTCATGCCACACGCTGGCCTCATAGCCACACCACCCTCATGTCTATTTATAAGTGCGTCTGCCATGAGGAGGAACCGCAGGCACACACTGCAGAGTGTTGGCACGGCCAGGCAGCAACCCTCTTTAAAAGGGGCGGGGCGATAGCCCATAATGCTGTACAGAAGCAATGAGAAATCCAATCCTGTGCCACCTCCATCAGGAGCTGCAAATGTGGGCATAGCAATGGGGAACCCATGTGCCACACACTATTCATTCTGTCAAGGTGTCTGCATGCCCCAGTCAGACCGGGGTTTTTTATAAATAGTCACAGGCAGGTAAAACTCCGCAATGGGAATTCCATGTGCACCCACAGCATGGGTGGCTCCCTGGAACCCACTGGCTGTACATAAATGTATCCCATTGCAGTGCCCATCACAGCTGAGGTAACGTCAGCTTTAATGCAGGTGGGCTAAAAATTAGTAGGATTACACTGTAGGCGAGGGCCCAAAAAATTGGTGTACCAACAGTACAAATGTACTTCAGAAAAATTGCCCATGCCCAACCAAGAGGGCGGGTGAAACCCATTAATCGCTTTGGTTAATGTGGCTTAATTTGTAACAGGCCTGTAGGCAGCCCAGTTTAAATAAAAATTGGTTCAGGTGCAAGTTTCAACGCTTTAATGAGCATTAAAAAGTATAAAAATTGTTTACAAAAGTTATATGACTGAGCCTTGTGGGCCTAAGAAAAATTGCCCGTTCGGTGTTATTACGTGAGGTTTCAGGAGGAGGAGCAGGAGGAGGAGGAGGAATATTATACACAGATTGATGAAGCTAAAAGGTCCCCGTTTTTGATGATGATAGAGAACGATGCTTCCATCCGTGGGTGCAGCCTATGTATTGTTTAGGGTGCAGCCTATGTATCGCTGCTGTCCGCTGGTGGAGAAGAGAACTCTGGGGAAATCCAGGCTTTGTTCATCTTTATGATTGTAAGCCTGTCGGTTGACAGGCGGGTACGCTTATCTGTGATGATTCCCCCAGCCGCACTAAACACCCTCTCTGACAAGACACTAGCCGCAGGACAAGCAAGCACCTCCAGGGCATACAGCGCGAGTTCAGGCCACGTGTCCAGCTTCGACACCCAGTAGTTCTAGGGGGCAGAGGCGTCACGGAGGACGGTCGTGCGATCGGCTACGTACTCCCTCACCATCCTTTTACAGTGCTCCCGCCGACTCAGCCTTGACTGGGGAGCGGTGACACAGTCTTGCTGGGGAGCCATAAAGCTGTCAAAGGCCTTGGACAGTGTTCCCCTGCCTGTTCTGTACATGCTGCCTGATCTCCACGCCTCCCCTGCTACCTGGCCCTCAGAACTGCGCCTTCTGCCACTAGCGCTGTCGGATGGGAATTTTACCATCAGCTTGTCTGCCAGGGTCCTGTGGTATAGCATCACTCTCGAACCCCTTTCCTCTTCGGGTATGAGAGTGGAAAGGTTCTCCTTATACCGTGGGTCGAGCAGTGTGTACACCCAGTAATCCGTAGTGGCCAGAATCAGGGGCGTACCTAAAGGCTCAGGGGCCCGGGTGCAAAAGTTCAGCTCGGGGCCCCCCCACCCCGGGCCTCCACCCCACATGCCCCCGTACCCATACCTAGATCGTGCTGCATACATGATCTGTCCCTTGGCGTAATCTTTCCAAACATGATGCATTTCCTGAAGATTTGTGTGTAGCCCCGCAGGCCACTCTCACACACACCTCTTTTTACCGCTATTAGCACAGTGCCCCGAGTGCCGTACTAACCGCGGTACAACACTCCCATAGATTTTAATGAAGTTACTCAAATTTGCGCTCGAACACGGTGTTTCTAACGCTGTGATTTTCGAGAGCTGTCTGTTCTGTTCCTGCATTTTTGTGGTTTTTAACACACCTCATCACCCATCACAATGATGGGGTGCATTGAAGAGTGCTGTCAAACGCTGTAACCTGTGTTCGAAAACGCTGCTCGAAATTACGGTAAAAATGCCCCGATTTTGAGCTGCGTTTTCTGAACACGTGTCAGAGCGGCCTCAGGGGGGTCATGTTTATGTTGCACTTTAGAACCACAATTAAGACACATAAAAACCTGCATGCAGCATTTAAAGACCGCTTACGGTATTAGGGTGACCGCCCACTAGAGTTTTTTTTTCACGGCGAAATTCGCAGCGTTTTTTTTCTGCAGGGGTCTATGGGACTTGTAATGTTAAAATCACGATCGCGCAAAAACGCGATTTCGCGGTAAATTGCGATTTTGCGCGATCGTTATTTTAGCATTACAAGTCCCATAGACCCCTGCAGGAAAAAAAACGCTGCAAATTTCGCCGTGAAAAAAAAATGTAGTGGGCGGTCACCCTAAAGGAGCTGCAGACACTATTAATAACAGCATGCGGTTTTGATGCGGTTTTTAATTGCGTGTAAAGGGTGCAAATAAATACAGTAAATCCAGGGAGAAGGAGAGGAAGAGAGAGAGATACACATACAGATATACACACACACAGATATACACACACACACACACACAGATATACACACACACAGATATATACACACACACACAGATATATACACACACACACACACACACACACAGATATATACACACACACACACACAGATATATACACACACACACACACACACACAGATATATACACACACACACACACACACAGATATATACACACACAGATATACACACACACAGATATATACACACACAGATATACACACACACACAGATATATACACACACACAGATATACACACACACACACACACAGATATACATACACACACAGATATACACACACACACACACACAGATATACACTTACCCCAGGGCTCGGTCCACTTCTCCTCCATGTGACAGCAGCAGCAGCAGGAGAGGTAAACTCAGAAGCTTCCCCGTTCAGCAGGAAGCAGGGGGGCAGCACATGATCCCTGTCCCCTGCCGTCCCATGTGACCTCCTCCCACCTCCCCTGCCGGCCCATGTAAGTACCTCCCTGCTATTCCTCTCAGGCTGGCTGTTCTGACTGCCGCATCATGCGGGGGAAAGAACGGTCAGCCATTAATGCACTGAATGTGCATGGGGGTATGTCGGAGGGCGGCTCCGGGGCCCCCTGAGCTCATGGGCCGGGTCGCCATGGCGACCCCAGCACCCCCTGACGCTACGCCTAAGGCCAGAATGCGTATAACGCGAGGGTCACGAGAAAGGCATCCTAACATGAAGTCAGCCATGTGTGCCAGGGTACCTGTACGCAACACATGGCTGTCCTCAATAGGAAGATCTCTTTCAGGATCCACCTCCTCCTCCTCCTCAGGCCATACACGCTGAAAGGATGACAGGCAAGCCGCATGGGTACCCTCAGCAGTGGGCCACGCTGTCTCTTCCCCCTCCTCCTCATGCTCCTCCCCCCCCTCCTCCTCAACGCGCTGAGATATAGACATGAGGGTGCTCTGACTATCCAGCGACATACTGTCTTCCCCCGCCTCCGTTTCCGAGTGCAAAGCGTCTGCCTTTATGCTTGCAGGGAACTTCTCAAGAGGCATAGCAGAGGAATGGTGACGCTAATGATTGCAGCATCGCCGCTCACCATCTGGGTAGACTCCTCAAAGTTTCCAAGGACCTGGCAGATGTCTGCCAACCAGGCCCACTCTTCTGTAAAGAATTGAGGAGGCTGACTCCCACTACGCCGCCCATGTTGGAGTTGGTATGCCACTATAGCTCTACGCTGCTCATAGAGCCTGGCCAACATGTGGAGCGTAGAGTTCCACCGTGTGGGCATGTCGCACAGCAGTCGGTGCACTGGCAGATGAAACCGATGTTGCAGGGTGTGCAGGGTGGCAGCGTCCGTCTTGGACTTGCGGAAATGTGCGCTGAGCCGGCGCACCTTTCCGAGCAGGTCTGACAAGCGTGGGTAGCTTTTCAGAAAGCGCTGAACCACCAAATTAAAGACATGGGCCAGGCATGGCACGTGCGTGAGGCTGCCGAGCTGCAGAGCCGCCACCAGCTTACGGCCGTTGTCACACACGACCATGCCCGGTTGGAGGCTCAGCGGCGCAAGCCAGCGGTCGGTCTGCTCTGTCAGACCCTGCAGCAGTTCGTGGGCCGTGTGCCTCCTCTCTCCTAAGCTGAGTAGTTTCAGCACGGCCTGCTGACGCTTGACCACCGCTGTGCTGCCACGCCGCGCGACACCGACTGCTGGCGACGTGCTGACGCTGACACATCTTGATTGCGAGACAGAGGTTGCGTAGGAGGAGGAGGGTGGTTTAGTGGAGGAAGCATACACCGCCGCAGATACCAGCACCGAGCTGGGGCCCGCAATTCTGGGGGTGGGTAGGACGTGAGCGGTCCCAGGCTCTGACTCAGTCCCAGCCTCCACTAAATTCACCCAATGTGCCGTCTGGGAGATATAGTGGCCCTGCCCGCCTGTGCTTGTCCATGTGTCCGTTGTTAAGTGGACCTTGGCAGTAACCGCGTTGGTGAGGGCGCGTACAATGTTGCGAGAGACGTGGTCGTGCAGGGCTGGGACGGCACATCGGGAAAAGTAGTGGCGACTGGGAACCGAGTAGCGTGGGGCCGCCGCCGCCATCATGTTTTTGAAAGCCTCCGTTTCCACAAGCCTATAAGGCAGCATCTCCAGGCTGATCAATTTGGCTATGTGCACGTTTAACGCTTGAGCGTGCGGGTGCGTGGCTGCGTACTTGCGCTCAAACACTTGCGCTAGCGACGGCTGGACGGTGCGCTGAGAGACATTGCTGGATGGGGCCGAGGACAGCGGAGGTGAGGGTGTGGGTGCAGGCCGGGAGACGGTCGTGCCTGTGTCCTGAGAGGGGGTTTGTATCTCAGTGGCAGGTTGGGGCACAGGGGGAGAGGCAGTGGTGCAAAGCGGAGGCGGTGAACGGCCTTCGTCCCACCTTGTGGGGTGCTTGGCCATCATATGCCTGCGCATGCTGGTGGTGGTGGCTCCACGGCTGATCTTGGCAAACCTTGCACACCACTGTTCGTCGGTCGTCTGCACTCTCAGTGAAAAACTGCCAGACCTTAGAGCACCTCGGCCTCTGCAGGGTGGCATGGCGCGAGGGGGAACTTTGGGAAACAGTTGGTGGATTATTCGGTCTGGCCCTCCCTCTACCCTGGCCACCGCACTGCCTCTTCCAACCTGCCCTGCTGCTGCACTTGCCTCCCCCTCTGAAGACCTGTCCTCAGTAGGCTTAGCAAACCAGGTGGGGTCAGTCACCTCATCGTCCTGCTGCTCTTCCTCCGAATCCTCTGTGCGCTCCTCCCTCGGACTTACTCCAATTACTACTACCTGAGTGATAGACAACTGTGTCTGATCGTCATCGTCCTCCTCACCCACTGAAAGGTCTTGAGACAGTTGCCGGAAGTCCCCAGCCTCATCCCCCGGACCCCGGGAACTTTCCAAAGGTTGGGCATCGGTCACGACAAACTCCTCCGGTGGGAGAGGAACCATTGCTGCCCATTCTGGGCAGGGGCCCGAGAACAGTTCCTGAGAGTCTGTCTGCTTCTCAGAATGTGTCATTGTAATTGAGTGAGGAGGCTGGGAGGAAGGAGGAGCAGCAGCCAGAGGATTCAGAGTTACAGCAGTGGACGGAGTAGAACTCTGGGTGGTCAATAGATTGCTGGATGCACTTTCTGCCATCCACGACAGGACCTGCTCACACTGCTCATTTTCTAATAAAGGTCTACTGCGTGGACCCATTAATTGTGAGATTAATCTGGGGATGCCAGAAACGTGCCTCTCTCCTAATCCCGCAGCAGTCGGCTGCGATACACCTGGATCAGGAGCTCGGCCTGTGCCCACACCCTGACTTGGGCCTCCGCGTCCTCGCCCAGCAGAGCCAGGAAAGAATTTTGCGCAAGCCTGTAGTAAGACGTAGGTGCGTATGACTGAGCTAGTGGAATTCACAGCGCAGAAGCAGTCAAGTGTCCAAAGGCCACTAGTAGGCCTTAAGTATTTTGCTTCTATTTTTTAAAGGCTGAGCTGAGACAGCAGACAGATACTGTAGGCAGCGTATATATGTATACTGTTTCCCTCTGGACGGGATGACGGCGGTGATGTAACGGGCAACGCAGAGCCAGGAAAGAATTTTGCGCACGCCTGCTGTAACACTTAGCTGCGTAATAATTAGGACTACTACCCCCAGCAGAGACGCAGTACACTCAAGACTATCACAGGCAGCCCAAAGATAGTATTTTTCCCAAATATTTTTGAAAAAGCCCACTGCCTATATAGACAGTATATCTCTTTCTCTGCCTCACCAGTACTGGCCCTATACTATGTACAAGGACTGCATACTGAGGATGCAATGCTCTGCACGCCCGATATACAAAAAAAAAAGAAGTGCAACGCTGCTCACAGCAGCCTTAACAGTACTGCACACGGTCAGATGTGGCCCTAAAAAGGACCGTTGGGGTTCTTCAAGCCTAAAATAACTCCTAACGCTCTCCCTATAGCAGCAGCACCAGCAGCAGCACTGTCCCTGATCTCTGTCAGAATGCATCTGTGGCGAGCCGCGGGCGGGCAGATTTAAATACTCGGGTGACACCTGATCTCTCCAGCCACTCACTGCAGGGCGGTGGTATAGGGCTTGAACGTTGCAGGGGGAAGTTGTAATGCCTTCCCTGTCTTTCTATTGGCCAGAAAAGCGCGCTAATGTCTCAGAGATGAAAGTGAAAGTAACTCGAACATCGCGTGGTGCTCGTCTCGAGTAACGAGCATCTCGAACACCCTAATACTCGAACGAGCATCAAGCTCGGACGAGTACGTTCGCTCATCTCTAGCTTTTAACCATCAAATTTTCTTAAACCGAAGTCTCCAGTGCGCTGACCTATATTTGGCAAAGTTTTAGACAATTGACATCTGTTTGGAAGTAATTAATGACTAATGGGTGTGCTACTCGGTGGTCATGGTTCTCATTTCTAAATATCCTTATTCCATTTGCTCTTTGAAGGCGATGTATCAGCTACATATTTTACTAATTAAAACATGAAAGTGAAACATATTCAATTTTTCTACTCTGTTTTTATTTTCTGATTGTTGATTTTATAAATTCTATTTTTTGTACAAAATTATGGGTGTGGCTATCGCCTGATTTGCAGTTAACAGCATTTAAAGATATGCTTTACTGAGCCTTGTGTGGCACAGTGTTAAGCTCGCACTCATGACGTGAAGGTTGCGGGTTCAATCCCTGTGTGGTTCAGGTAGCAGACTCAAGGTTGACTCAGCCTTCCATCCTTCCGAGGTCGGTAAAATGAGAACCCAGCTTGCTGGGGGGTGAAAAGATGACTGAGGAAGGCAATGGCAAACTACCCCAGAAAAACAGTCTGCCTAGAAAATGTAATAATGTGACATTACCGGTGCTTGCACCAGGGGACTTTACCTTACCTTTACCGAAGAACTCATAGGCCATTCAGATACTGGACAGGAGCAGACCCACTGAGTTCTATGGGTGAATGTTCTAGGTTTCTTCTTTAACATGTGCAGAGGTTACTGTGCAGGGAGTAGAATAAGAAGTGTTACACTATTATTAGGCATAGTGTGTAAAATTGCTGAATTCTAGCAATTGTTATAATACCTAAAAGACCTAAATACAGTTATCCATGCAATAAGGTGAAGGTATATGCTCAATGGACCAAGCACTGGCTTTGCAGATGGACAACAAAGCAATGGGGGGAGGCAAGTGAGTATAAAAGTTACATTCCTGGACACAGAGCCCCCTGTTCTATGGGCATATAACCTTAGCTTATGGGGCTCATAGGACGTGACAAGTACTCTTTAAAGGGAATGTGTACTTTTTTTACTTATTAAAACCAGCCACACATATTCCTTTTTTAATGTTTTTAATTTTTGATGACAGACATTTTACATTTATTTTTGTACATAATTATGGGGGCAGCCATCTTCCCTAAACTGCTGTTATCATCATTCCTCAATTTACTTTAGAGCCACATAGACCATACAAGCCTATAAACTGGATATGACTCATTGACTTCTATGAATGACTATTGTAGGCATGCTCTGTGACATCCCCAGGTCATTGTGCAGGGAGGGTGAGCTATTGCCATCATCTATCATCCCTAGGGTCCTTTTAGATGAGCCATTTCTCGTTTGGATGATCGAGTGAGGTCACCACTAACCCATTCACACTCGCGCAGCCTGTTCAGACGGACAAATGCATCGTTGGCTCATTCATATGAGAATCATTCAGAATAGTTCAGTCCAGGGGCATAACTATAGAGGATGCAGGGGATGCAGTTGCACCCGGGCCCAGGAGCCTTAGGCGCCCCATAAGGCCTCTCTTCTCCAAATAGGGAGCCCAGTACTATGAATAAAGGATTATAGTTGGAAACCCTGTTACAGATTATGCAGCTGGGCCCAGAAGCTTCAAGTTACACCTCCGGTTCAGTCCCTATATAAGAGAATACAGGGACTGAAGGAGTGCGGTTTAATCCGAACAATAGGCAAACGAGCCAACGATGATTATTATGCCTGCAGAAACTGAACGACGTACAAGAACGATTCGTCGTTCAGTCGTTGGCTCGCATTTAGACTGAACGAATTATCATTCACTTTCACTCGTAACGATAATCATTCCGTCTAAATACAGTGTTAGTCCATCCTGTATTATCTATACATGAGCTTTACTAGGGGTGTAGCTTAAGCCTCATGCGCCCTAGTGCAAAAGTTCATCTTGGGCCTCCTCCTCCTTTCAAAGCAGTATCTGATTTTATCTAGTTTATTCAAAGTGGGGCTTTAATACAAACACTGGTAAATAAATGAAAGTTGTGATTTATACATTTCAGTCTGCAATGCACAAAATTAAAAAAAGTGAAAAAAAAAAAGTTTCACAACTTCTTTTTCCATTTAAATGAAAACAGGCCGAAGTATGGTTTTAATTTCATAACTAGATTCAGGAAAAATCAATTATTATTTTATTATTATAAGCTGCCCGCTGTCCAAATACAATTTTTAAAGTATGAAAACTGTTATTAATAACATTCTTAAGATATTCTGGCGATGTTTAAAAAGATTTGGGCTTTTTTTGTTTTCCCTCGTATAAGTGCGCTGTTTATGTTCACTCATGTGTAATTACTGTTATCATTTATTGTGTCGCACAACAGCATCAATTAGAAGGCTTTAGAACTTATCTAACATTTAGTTTCACAGTTTCTAATTACGATATTTTACGCCGACTGTTGGGACACATCGGTCCTAAGGCCAAGTTTATGCCGGGCCATTTGTTAGTGGTTTCCTGCAGAGTACAATGTTAATAATTGGGGATTTATAAATTTCCATTCACACTCAGGTTATTATTCATTTGCCTTCAGTTGGGATAAGCTGTAAATACATAAAAAACTTATTAGTATTTTTTTTTACAGTTTTTGGAACAATTTCCTTGTTCTGTTCCTTTCAGAGCAACCAAAAGTACATGCTAATGACAGCAAATATCAATATAAAACATGTGGTCAGCTTTCCTGTGTGTGTTTTCCTATTAAGAAATAATATATGATATGTTATAACTAGTGTTGCTCGTCTTGATCAGCCGGGCAATAAGATTGGGTCTGTCCAAACCGATTTTTGGCAAATTTGCCACAGCGCCTGCTATAGAGTTCAGTGTACAGTCAATCAACAATCAGGGTGCCTGGATGATGTCACCAAATGTTTCCTTCATTTTGCATATGGGCAGCAGTTTCATTGGATGCCTGTATCACATGACCTAGCCATATATAACATAGGTACAGTGTAAACGGCGGCTACTTTACAGTAGAGCACAGGATAGAGAAGCTGCATCATGTTTATATACCTATATAAGATGTAGTCTGTTGTTAGGGACTGATATTCTACAGTGGATATATTGCTGCTGGTGTGAAAGCTTGTATACTGAGGTTATATTGAAGGGACCAAAGAAAGAAGCTGCATCAGGGTTATATGCCAATACAAAATGTGGTGTGTACATTGGGAGAGAGGATATTCCTGCTGCTTTTAAAGTATATAGCAGTGAAGCAGGCATACCAACTATGCTGGGGAATATTGCAGTTCTTTGTTTGTGGCCTCAGACATTATTTAATGTCACCAGTGCAGCCACTAAGAGTTATTTGCAGGCCTTACTCGGCTAGCAATAGGGTAAAGGAAATTCAAATATACTGTGCTAAACAGAGACAGGTTTCAAAGATACAAGCTATATTCTGTAGGCTTCTGTTCTCACATACCGTGCCTCCCAAGGACTGCGGCTTATTTACTTGGTGGTGTTTTTTTTTATTAATGTAAAATAAAAAGAAACCCAAACAGGGAAACAATAAAACACACAGTGTGTGTCAGCAGCCTTAGGCCACCTGCAGGCTTAGGCCACCTGCAGCGGGATGCGGTCCCGTGTCCCTGCAGAGGCCTGCGGCTTACCTGCTCCCAGCGTCTTCATTCTCTGCTATGCGCCGGCTGCCGGCGCATGCACAGAGAGTATCCAGCCTGTCACCACTGACATTTTTCTGCGGGCCTCTGTGAGACCCGCACAGAAATAGAACATGACGCAATTTGTTTTCTGCATATGTTTTCACATGGACAAATCATGGCTGTCTGCCTAGGATTGCATTATCTAATGCAATCCTATGCAGGCGGGCATGGCGGAAATTCTCCGTGACATCCCGCCGCGGAATTTCCGCCCATGTGCAGGGGGCCTTAGGCAGTTAGCAGTAGATTTCTTTAAACTACAAAGTTAGCTGAAAAGTTACATAAAACTACCTTAAAAAGTAAACAAAAAGAGCAAACATGAAGAAAGCAAAGGGTAGGGGTGGTGGTAGGGGTACTGCTGTTGTTCTCTTACTCCTGTGTAGTGTACAGAAGTTTATGTGCAAATGTGTTCTGGAAGTTTCTGGATAGTCTATGTAGTCTTGTGTTTCTGTGTTTTCCCACTGTCTTCTACGTGTTTGAATATGATGTGTATTTCACTTTTGCAGCACTGAATGAGTTACTGTCTGGGTTATGTCTGGGAAAGTATCTATTTGTATGTCATGTGACCTTGTTTTATACATGTGGATGCAAGGCGCATGAAAGTGGTTGTTGTTGAGTTTAGTTTGTGGAGAGACGAGTCAGTGGATAGTAAGCTAGGACTGGACTAGGCCAGTACTCAGACACATTCAGTCTGAGTACTAATAGTGATGGAAGAGGCTGAGCAGATACCTCTTTAGGCCGCAAACCCTTTCTTCTCCTTCCCCTTTTTCTGTGGAGTACAAGTGAAGTTTGCCCACCGTGCGGTGTGAGGTGAAAAGGTTATAAAGATCCGTGATAGTGGACCAGTAGAGTGTTGGTGGAGTTTCTCAAGAGTCGGTGTCTGGAACTAGGGAACCACAGTAAATTAGGCCTGTGTAAGTCACCCTGTTTCTTACATTTCCTTCCTGTTGCTTCACTTTTTTGCCAGTGGATGTAAAGAGGACTGTTGTGAATTGTTATTTCAAGTTTCTTAGTAAACAGCTTTACCGACCGTTCCCAGTTTGGTCTTTGGAATTCTACCCCATGTGTGGACTCTTATTTATTTTCCAGAGAGATCACCACGGAGGAAGGAACCGTGGTGTCACGAGTGACCAGAAGGACTCTGGTAATCCACTTGTGGGTTTCCTTATTTAATATAGTCTGTCCATGCCCCTTGGACGTGTCCCTGGTTACCCTTCGGGTGGAAGACGGTAGAGCCACCATGACAAGTGAACCACTCTACCTCTGCTGTCTCCTAGGCTTGGGCCCGCTCCACGGACACTGCACCTGCTTTCATCATATTTCCTACTCCTACATCCCTCAAATAAAAGATATGTCAATATGGAAATATGGTGGTAGCTGTGGTGCTGCTGCTCTCCTTCTTCTTCTTCAGCCATATTTCCTCCTCTTCCACCTTCTTCCAAAACAGGAGGAGGCCCGTGCTTGGCTGTTCTGTTCACCCGGAAGAATTTTCTCTTTGCAAATGTGTTTGACATTGATTTTAAAACAAGCACCACATCTACTTTCTCCCTTGGTGTAATTTTTGGTAACACTACTGATTTTCCTTGGAGGAGGAAGAGTAGAAGGAGGAAGCTCATGATTGATTGTTGTGTTCACCTGGCAGAATTTGTCCTCATAAAATTTATGACATTGCTTTTAAAACAAGCAGCACACCTGCTGTCTTCCTTGGCACAATTTTTGGTCTAGGAGACCCTATCTGGGTCTTCTTTTGTTCTCCCATTGTTCCCTTCACACCTTCGTACACTATTTTGACCAATTTTTGTGAGGAGCATAGTGTGTCCTAGATATGTGGCCATTAGAGATGAGTGAGCACGCTCGGTAAGGTCAGTTACTCGAGCGAGCCTCACTCATCTCGAGTAACTGCCTCCTCCTCCGAGCGTACTTGGGAGGGCGGCGGGGGTGAGCGGCGGGCGGCGGGGGTAGCGGGGGAGAGAAAGAGATCTCTCTCACTCTCCCCCCTGCTCCCCTCCACTCTCCCCCGCTGCCCCCCGAGCACGCGTGGAGGAGAAGGCAGTTACTCGAGATGAGCTAGGCGCGATCGAGTAACTCACCTTACTGAGCGTGCTCGCTCACCTCTAGTGGCTGTATTCCCATGCAATTTTTAGGGCTTTGGCTGCACTGGGGAATTTCTGGAGGGCAGATTAGTGAACCTGAATTTACTCCCATAGACTTTACTGGGAAATCAACCCGATACTGACATGAACTGATTATTTCACTAATCTCTCATCACTAGTTATAATGAATCAAGTGTAGATTCACTTAAAGGGCAACTCCAGTGAAAACACATTTTTTTTCTATCACTGCACCTCTTACCTGATTGTCTATTACACTCTGGACACGTCCTTTGCATATTGCAGTCACTTCTATTCAGTGCAGTCTTTTGTTTGATACATATCAGACAACATTTGCATTTTCATATTTCTCCCAACTTTTTCTTCCTCTTTGCTGCGCTAGCAATCCCATGATGCACCAGTACAGCATCACATGACCACCTAGAGCCAATACCTTCTCTTCCTGCTGGGAGGACAGTGTAAGTATCATAACCTTCTATAGTCTCCTAAATACCATACCTTTACAGTCAGAGAAGATGACATGTTATCTTCTTCAGTATAACTGTGTCACAGGAGCCTCTAATCATCCTCAGCAGCTGTGAGACGAACCCCCTTTGAAAAGTCTTTATACAGTCCATGTAATTTAATCACCCAAAAAGCCCTGGTGATTGAGATTATTCTTGGCAGTAGTTACATAGAGAGAAATACTGTAAGTCTCTGGTGATCACAATGATATCCCAATGATGACCCAAATAAAAAGAAGGACTTTAGAATATTTTAGATAGAAATGAATAACTAAAAAAAGGTAATAATATTCCCCTGTATATATAACTGACATATATACTGGGGGGCTAGTTACATAATGAATAAAAAAAAAATCATTGGAGTAGCCCTTTAAGTGTACCTCTAACCAAAATTAAAGCACCACACTTTTTACAACGGCTTTGTTTTGTACCTCCTTTAAGTGTAGCCAATTATGCTGCAGCCTCCTCTGGATTTTAGTTTCTCGGTCAAAAAGTAGCTACCCAACAGTTGCTATTGTCAGCCATAATACCTATCATGTGGCTGCTATTTTGATCACCCAATGAAAAATTAGCCATACTCTGGTCTTTTTTTAGAGAACCATCCCTCCGGAAAGCCATTTTTTCCATCTAATTTTGGCTGGTCATCTAAAAAAGGCTTCCGTGCACTTTATTGAATCTACATCTGTAGATGGTATTTTGTTCATTGGGGATGTCATTTTTTTTATATTTAATAATAGAAAAATGACCATTACTGCATATGACATGTAGTATTAGGCATCCCAAATTATAAAGCAAAATTGACATGAAATTTCAAGTGATAAAAGTAAAAGAAAAGGTGTAACTACATTTTTGCTTTATAATAATAGATAAGTACAAATTAGATATTTGAAAAAGACACACAGGTTCTCATAGAAATGTGTCCTCTCTTTGCTTTTTCCTTAGCTCGACATATCCTGGTATGTGTGGTGTAAGATGGAAAAAAAGTAAACACATTACTGCTCAAAAGTTTTAGGCAGTTGTGGAAAAAATGTTGCAAAGTCAGAATGCTTTCAAAAATAAAAGTGTTAATAGTTGGAGTTGAGCGAACGTACTCTGTCAAGCTTGATGCTTGTTCGAGTATTAGCGTACTCGATGGTGCTCGTTACTCGAATGAGCATCACGCCGTGTTCAACCCTGCCCCAGTTTTTGGCTCCTCCCTGCTGTGATGTGCCTGTTTTGGCCCCTCCCCGTCGCGATGCAGCTCGCGTCAATGGCAAATTTTTGAGAGAGGGACCGAGAGAGAAAAAATACACAAACCAAGAAAAAAAAAAAGCTCGAGACCCGGCGTCCCACATACAAAAATGCTCGAGTCTCCCATTGTAGCCAATGGGGTTCGTTACTTGAGTAGAGCTCTCGAATTTTACGAAAAGCTCGACTCAAATAACGCGGACCCGAGCATTTGGGTGCTCGCTCATCTCTATTAATAGTTTATTTTTGTCAATTAACAAATTGCAAAGTGAATGAATAAAAGACAAATCTACGTCAAATTTATGTTTGGTGTGACCCCCCTTTGCCTTTAAAACAGCATTAATCCTTTTAGGTATGTTTGCACAAAGTCAGGGATTTTGTAGGATTATAGTCAGGTGTGCGATTAACCAATTATACCAAACAGGTGATAATGATCGTCATTTTCATAAGTAGGTTGAAACATTAACTAATTAGTCATTAACTAGTCATTAACTAAAACAGAAACAGCTGTGTAGGAGGTTTAAAACTGGGTAAGAAATAGCCAAACTCTACTACAAAGGTGAGGTCGTGGAAGACAGTTTCATATCACAGGTCATATACGCCATGGCCAGACTGAACACAACAACAAGATACAAGGTACTTATACTGCATCAGCAAGGTCTCTCCCAGTCAAAGGTTTCAAAACAGACTGAGGTGTCAAGCTGTACTGTTTAAGCTCTTTTGAAAAAGCACAAAGAAATGGGCAACATTGAGGACTGTAGATGCAGTGGTCAGCCAAGGAAACTTAGAGCCCTTTTACGTGGGACAACCTGTCAGGTGCAGATGCCCAACAGATCATCCCAGCGATAACAGTTTCTGTACTTTTACACAGAAAGATCATTGTCAGTAAATAGAGGTGGAGTCGGTTGTTCGCCTCCTTTCACAGAAAATAGGCAGTCATTCAAAAATGAAAGACCACCTGTTTACATTGGCTGATCCACAGTTCAGAGTTATGTATGCAGAAACTGAACGATGAGCAAGAAGCAAACAAATTCTCAGTCGTTTCCAATGCATTTTACAGTCACTTCTATGCGGTGCAGTCTTCTGCTTGATACATACTTGACACCACTTGAATTTTCAGATTTTTGCCAGGGGTATGCGTTACGCTGAACGATAATTGTTCAGATTCCCACTGGATGCGGTAATCTGAACAATTTAAAAGGCTATCAGTGAAAAAAGGAAGAAACTCCTGCACTTAGGGTATCCCAGAAGAAGAACACCAATTCAACACCGTAGAAACATAGGGTGACCTCTATTTGAGGTAGACGAAAATGAAGGATATAGATCCTGTGTACTGAAATAAATAAATATTTTATTGACAAACAGTACAGAGTGCAACGCGTTTCAGTCCTATAGCTCATTTTCAAGCACAACTCAAGAAACTGGCCATGTCAATAAAATATTTCCACAGTCCCCCAGTACCTCTCCTTGTTTTTGCTCTCCTCTCGGATGTCCTCTTTTCGGACAAGGTAGCATCCTCCATGAGTACCCTTGTCTGTACTTCTTCAGATAACTATTATAAATATCGTGACGCACGACAAATCAAGCAATCTGGCTCCATCTCCACAGGCACTGTCCTAACTACCTACATTTTTGAAATCTAACCAATTTATTAGCCCGTGTAAAAGGGCCCTTAGTGTAACAGATAAAAGACATGTCATGCTTACTTTCCTTCGAAATTGGATGATGTCCAGCAGTGCCATTGGCTCAGAACTGGCCAAAACCAGTGAGACCCAGGTACACCCATCTACTGTTCGGAGAAGTCTGACCAAAAATGATCTCCATGGAGGAATTGCGACCAAACAAGGCCAAGTGACTCAACTAGGCACAAAAACATTGGAACTGGGGTGCAGAAAAATGGCAGCAGCTGCTCTGGACTGATGAGTCAAAATTTGAAATATTTGGCTATAAGTGAAGGCAGTTTGGTCACCGAAGGGCTGGAGAGCAGTACAATAATGAGTGTCTGTAGGTAACAGTGAACCATGGTGAGGAGTGGTACAATAATGAGTGTATGCAGGTAACAGTGAAGCATGGTGGAGAGCTTGGTACAATAATGCATGTCTGCAGACAGCAGTGAAGCATGGTGCAGAGCGGTACAATAATGAGTGTCAATAGGTAACAGTGAAGCATGGTACAGGGTGGTACAATAATGAGTGTCTGCAAACAGCAGTGAAGCATGGTGGACAGCGGTACAATAATGAGTGTCAATAGGCAACAGGGAAGCATGGTACAGGATTGTACAATAATGAGTGTCTGCAGGCAGCAGTGAAGCATGGTGGAGAGCGGTGCAAGAATGAGTGTCTGCAGGCAGCAATGAAGCACGGTGGAGGTTCCTTGCAAGTTTGGGGTTGCATTTCAGCAAGTGGAGTTGGGGATTTGGTCAGGAGTAATGGTGTCCTCAATGCTGAGAAATACAGGCAGATACTTATCCATCATACTCCAAATTTATTCTGCAGGAGGACGGCCCCAAGCATTTAGCCAGTGTCTTTAAGAACTATCTTCAGCATTAAGAAGAACAAGGAGTCCTGGAAGTGATGCTACGGTCCCACAGAGCTCTGATCTCAACATCATCTGGTCTGTCTGGGATTATATGAAGAGACAGGAGGATCTGAGCAAGCTACATCCACAGAAGATCTGTGTTAGTTCTACCAGATGTATGGAACAATGTTCCTTCAAAAACTGTGTACAAGTGTACCTAGAAGAATTGATGATGTTTTGAAGGCAAAGGGTGGTCACCCCAAATATGGATTGGATTTAGCTTTCTCGTTTGTTCAGTCAGTTTGCATTTTGTTAATTGACAAAAGTAAACTGTCAACACTTCTATTTTCTTACTTTGCAGCATTTTTTCCACATCTGCTTAAAGCTTTTGCAATGTACTGTATGCTCAGCAGATGACATCAGCCATCCGTAGCTCATAGGCTCCCAAACATATGCTTCTAGCGTATAGTTATCTTCAATAAATGGCACAAGATTGTATCGATTTTATATCTCGAAAATTTCAACAAAAGTTAACCCTTT
Organism: Eleutherodactylus coqui; assembly: GCF_035609145.1. Classification (NCBI taxonomy): domain Eukaryota; kingdom Metazoa; phylum Chordata; class Amphibia; order Anura; family Eleutherodactylidae; genus Eleutherodactylus; species Eleutherodactylus coqui. The sequence continues at coordinate 67,092,602 of NC_089848.1, read as the reverse complement.
CCAATCCAATTTGTATGCTGGTTTTCCTAGGGGGCTTACTCTTTTTCTACTGTTACACAATGGCGCTATCTGCTGGCTAAAGCCAGTACTGCATGAGGTGACACGTTGGATAGGCTCCGACAGCAGAGAGGCTGGCAATATACAGTAAGAGAACCCCGATGGGCATCTTCCAGCATCAGAGCTGTACAGCCTTAAATCATAATGTCTTAAGACGTCAGACAGTGGATTGGAAAGGGTTAATGGTGGACATATATGTACGTCACACCTTATAATATAGTTTTTAATTATTATAACAAATTATCCCAATTTGTTTCCCTCATATTCTTCAACAGTTCTATTAACTTCAAGTGATATTAAACACATTCAACTTTACATGTGCCACTCTGTGTTATCCAATAGTTACTGATCTAATCTAATGGGATCTTGCATTGCAATCTCATGCGATAACCTAGTATGGGGCCCCACCAATAGAGTGACACTATAAGCATAAAACAGGTTAAGATCATAGTGTGGAATAAATCCAAGGCCTTTAATCTTCAGATATGGATTAATAGGAATTTATAAAACATAGCAAAGTGGGTTCTGGTAAACCTTGTAAAAAATACTATAAATTAATAATACCCTTTAAACTGTGGGGCTGATTCATTAAAAGGAGAAAAAAAGAGGAAAATATGTTGGCATTCCACAATGTGCTAAAAGCTGAGTGAATGAGGTCTATACAATATGCACCCAATTTAAAAATCATATATCATAAAGTATTTATTTGCGGAGTAAGAGAAGTTCATGGTGCAGATGTGAAGTAGGCTCAATTATTTTGGTATAGGTATTACTTTGTATATACTAAAATATAACAATCAACCTAAATGTAAACTCAAATAGCTTCTTATACAGCTTGCCAGGTATAGAGGAAAAATATATACCGGTAACTAAACAAAAGAGCAGTTCTTGGAAAAGTGCCTCTGACGTTTAGTTTAATGTCAAAGTGTTCTTTTTCTAATTTCTTTCATTTATTGGAGGTATTGATGAAAACGTTTCAGGTACTATAGAAAGGGGCTGCCTCCCCCCCCGCGAAAAATATTGAGCCTCATTTCTCAAAACTGTCTAAAAGAAAACTTTTTTGATCGCCCATATCAACCAATTGCAGAGTATTTCTATCCCAAGATATTCCAGGACTAATTTTAGAATAGCGCCACCTGCTGTTTCTATTGATAAGCCTTCCTTTACTCACTTCAGTAGGGGCTCCTGTGCAAAATTTGTGCACGTAATACGCAGAGAATAAAAGCCATTGATTTCATTGGGTTTGATCCCATTTCCTTTTTTTGTGCGCACATTTCACCAGCGCAAATTCCCCCAGCCCACGCAGCATGATCTACTTTTGTGCACATTTGCGCACAAAAAGGTCCATATAGAAGTCTAAGGTGGGTGTGCAAATGCACGTGCTATAGGCAAGGAGATGTGCAGTACGCAATTGCTGGGAGAAAGAACACATCTTGAACTTTTTTTCCATGCATGAAAAATAGATGGCCCATGTGCAACAAAAACGCTTGTGACGTGCGCACAAACAGGGAAATCGGTCCATTTTTAATGGACCAAAAATGCATATGCCCACTATTGAATTCCTCTAAAATGGTCAAGGGCAGGGCGTAACTATAGAGGATGCAGGGGATGCGGTTGCACCCGGGCCCAGGAGCCTTAGGGCACCCATAAGGCCTCTCTTCTCCATATAGGGAGCCCAGTACTATGAATAAAGCATTATAGTTGGGGGCCCTGTTACAAGTTTTGCATCGGGGCTCGGGAGCTTCAAGTTACACCTCTGGTCAAGGGACTCCTGGGGTGGACTCACATGGGCATATTTGAAAAAATGCTTGCGGAAGTGCAGCACACTGGTGACACGAACAACGTGCTTTTGCGCATATTACAGTACTTTTTGTGCGTGCAGGGCCATTTTACATCTGCATGGGACACACGTGAAAGGCTTTTTAGCCTAATTAGTTTTAGATGTGTTTTCTTCCAAAATTGCGCAGCGTATAGCACAATTGCACAGTTATTACATTTGCATTTGTGCACATTCCACAGACCTCTATGGGACCTTTGGTGTGCAAATGCGCACAAAAATAGAGCATGCTGCGCTTTTTCTCCTGCATGCGGAATGCACGGGCAGAAATTGGTTCCAATTAGAGATGAGCGAACGCGTTCGTCCGAGCTTGATATTCGTGCGAATATTAGGGTGTTCGGGATGTTCGTTATTCGTAACGAACACCATGCGGTGTTCGGGTTACTTTCACTTCCTTCCCTGAGACGTTAGCGCGCTTTTCTGGCCAATTGAAAGACAGGGAAGGCATTACAACTCCCCCCTGCGTCGTTTAAGCCCTATACCACCCCCCTGCTGTGAGTGGCTGGCGAGATCAGGTGTCCGCCTAATATAAAAGTCGGCCCCTCCCGCGGCTCGCCTCAGATGCCTGGTGAGTTAGATGAGGGACAGTGCTGTTTGTACCGGAGCTGCTGTAGGGAAAGAATTGGTAGTTAGTGTAGGCTTCAAGACCCCCAAAGGTCCTTATTAGGGCCACTGATAGCTGTGTGTTGGCTGCTGTTAGCAGTGGCAAATTTTTTTTTTCTCAAAATCGCCTCTGCAGAGCGTTGCACCCGGCATTAGGGACAGAAGTGTTGCATAGGCAGGGAGAGTGTTAGGAGTGAGTGTAGCCTTCAAGAACCTCAACGGTCCTTTCTAGGGCCATATTTAACCGTGTGCAGTACTGTCCAGGCTGCTGTTAGCTGTGCTGCATATTTTTTTTCTTCTCAAAATCGCCTCTGCAGAGCATTGCACCCTCCATTGATACTGCAGGGAAAGAATTGTATAGGCAGGGCCACAACACAGTTATTATTCATTGAATATACGCAGTGCGGCCTTTTGGTGGAAAAAAACTGAAAACAAATATATTTGTCCAGCCTCTGTCCGTCCTAAGGGCGGTGGACACGTGTGAGCTGCGTGTACAACGTTAAAAAATCAGACGCACCCAGCTACGCTTTACTGCTGGCTTCGCCATTTGCTTTCCTTAATTGGGAAAAAAATACCTGCTCTGCCAGAGTTATAATAACTCTGCTACCCTCACGTTCTGTGACACATAAGCAGGGACACAGCACAGTTATTAAACTTCTCATGTTCATTGAATATACGCAGTGCTGCCTTTTGGTTGAAAAAAACTGAAAACAAATCTATTTGTCCAGCCTCTGTCCGTCCTAAGGGCTGTGGACACGTGTGAGCTGCGTGAACAACGTTAAAAAATCAGACGCACCCAGCTACGCTTTACTGCTGGCTTCGCCATTTGCTTTCCTTAATTGGGAAAAAAATACCTGCTCTGCCAGAGTTATAATAACTCTGCTACCCTCACGTTCTGTGACACATTAGCAGGGACACAGCACAGTTATTAAACTTCTCATGTTCATTGAATATACGCAGTGCTGCCTTTTGGTTGAAAAAAACTGAAAACAAATCTATTTGTCCTGCCTCTGTCCGTCCTAAGGGCTGTGGACACGTGTGAGCTGCGTGTACAACGTTAAAAAATCAGACGCACCCAGCTACGCTTTACTGCTGGCTTCGCCATTTGCTTTCCTTAATTGGGAAAAAAATACCTGCTCTGCCAGAGTTATAATAACTCTGCTACCCTCACGTTCTGTGACACATTAGCAGGGACACAGCACAGTTATTAAACTTAGATTATTCATTCACTAGAGGCAGTGGGGCCTTTCGTTTTCCAAAAAGGGCAAAAATTATATTTGGCCTGCAGTCTTGCGCCAATTTATTTCCTGCCTGTGAAATCAAATCACTGGTAATACAGCATGCTGAGGGGTAGGGGTAGGCCTAGAGGACGTGGACGCGGGCGAGGACGCGGACACCCAAGTCAGGGTGTGGGCACAGGCCGAGCTCCTGATCCAGGTGTGTCGCAGCCGACTGCTGCGCGATTAGGAGAGAGGCACGTTTCTGGCGTCCCCACATTCATCGCCCAATTAATGGGTCCACGCGGGAGACGGTTATTAGAAAATGAGCAGTGTGAGCAGGTCCTGTCCTGGATGGCAGAAAGTGCTTCGAGCAACCTATCGTCAACACGCAGTTCTGCGCCGTCCACTGCTGCAAATCCGAATCCTCTGTCTGCTGCTCCTCCTTCCTCCCAGCCTCCTCACTCCACTACAATGACAACTGCTCAGGAGCGGGAACACTCCCAGGAACTGTTCTCGGGCCCCTGCTTAGATTGGGCAGCAGCGGTTCCTCTCCCACCAGAGGAGTTTATCGTCACTGATGCCCAACCATTCGAAAGTTGCCGGGGTCCGGGGAAAGAGGCTGGGGACTTCCGCCAACTGTCTCAACAACTTTCTGTGGGTGAGGAGGACGATGACGATCAGACACAGTTGTCTTGCAGTGAGGTAGTAGTAAGGGCAGTAAGTCCGAGGGAGCAGCGCACAGAGGATTCGGAGGAAGAGCAGCAGGACGATGAGGTGACTGACCCCACCTGGTGTGCAACGCTTACTCAGGAGGACAGGTCTTCAGAGGGGGAGTCAAGGGCATCAGCAGGGCAGGTTGCAAGAGGCAGTGCGGTGGCCAGGGGTAGAGGCAGGGCCAGACCGAATAATCCACCAAGTGTTTCCCAAAGCGCCCCCTCGCGCCATGCCACCCTGCAGAGGCCGAGGTGCTCTAAGGTCTGGCAGTTTTTCACAGAGACGCCTGACGACCGACGAACAGTGGTGTGCAACCTTTGTTGCGCAAAGCTCAGCCGGGGAGCCAACACCAACAGCCTGACCACCACCAGCATGCGCAGACATATGATGGCCAAGCACCCCACAAGGTGAGACGAAGGCCGTTCAGCGCCTCCGGTTTGCACCCCTGCCTCTCCCCCTGTGCCCCAACCTGCCACTGAGATGCAACCCCCCTCTCAGGACACAGGCACTACCGCCTCATGGCCTGCACCCACACCCTCATCTCCGCTGTCCTCGGCCCCATCCAGCAGTGTAGTTCAGCGCACCGTCCAGCCGTCGCTTGCGCAAGTGTTCGAGCGCAAGCGTAAGTACGCCGCCACGCACCCGCATGCTCAAACGTTAACCGTCCGCATAGCAAAATTCATCAGCCTTGAGATGCTGCCGTATAGGGTTGTGGAAACTGAGTCCTTCAAAAGTATCATGGAGGCGGCGGCCCCGCGCTACTCAGTTCCCAGTCGCCACTACTTTTCCCGATGTGCCGTCCCAGCCCTGCACGACCACGTCTCCCGCAACATTGTACGCGCCCTCACCAACGCGGTTACTGCCACGGTCCACTTAACAACGGACACGTGGACAAGCACAGGCGGGCAGGGCCACTACATCTCCCTGACGGCACATTGGGTGAATTTAGTGGAGGCTGGGACAGAGTCAGAGCCTGGGACCGCTCACGTCCTACCCACCCCCAGAATTGCGGGCCCCAGCTCGGTGCTGGTATCTGCGGAGGTGTATGCTTCCTCCACTAAAGCACCCTCCTCCTCCTCCTCTGTCTCGCAATCAAGATGTGTTAGCAGCAGCATGTCGCCAGCAGTCGGTGTCGTGCGGTGTGGCAGCACAGCGGTGGGCAAGCGTCAGCAGGCCGTGCTGAAACTACTCAGCTTAGGCGATAAGAGGCACACGGCCCACGAACTGCTGCAGGGTCTGACACAGCAGACCGACCGCTGGCTTGCGCCGCTGAGCCTCCAACCGGGCATGGTCGTGTGTGACAACGGCCGTAACCTGGTGGCGGCTCTGCAGCTCGGCAGCCTCACGCACGTGCCATGCCTGGCCCACGTCTTTAATTTGGTGGTTCAGCGCTTTCTGAAAAGCTACCCACGCTTGTCAGACCTGCTCGTAAAGGCGCGCCGGCTCTGCGCACATTTCCGCAAGTCCCACACGGACGCTGCCACCCTGCGCACCCTGCAACATCACTTTAAGCTGCCAGTGCACCGACTGCTGTGCGACGTGCCCACACGGTGGAACTCTACGCTCCACATGTTGGCCAGGCTCTATGAACAACGTAGAGCTATAGTCGAATACCAACTCCAACATGGGCGGCGCAGTGGGAGTCAGCCTCCTCAATTCCTTTCAGAAGAGTGGGCCTGGTTGGCAGACATCTGCCATGTCCTTGGTAATTTTGAGGAGTCTACCCAGGTGGTGAGCGGCGATGCTACAATCATTAGCGTCACCATTCCTCTGCTATGCATCTTGAGAAATTCCCTGCAAACCATAAAGGCAGCTGCTTTGCGCTCGGAAACGGGGGCGGGGGAAGACAGTATGCCGCTGGATAGTCAGGGCACCCTCCTGTCTATTTCTCAGCGCGTACAGGAGGAGGAGGAGGAGCATGAGGAGGATGAGGAGGAGGGGGAAGAGACAGCTTGGCCCGCTGCTGACGGTACACCGGCTGATTGCCTGTCATCCTTTCAGCGTGTATGGCCTGAGGAGGAGGAGGAGGATCCTGAAAGTGATCTTCCTAGTGAAGACAGCCATGTGTTGCGTACTGGTACCCTGGCACACATGGCTGACTTCATGTTAGGATGCCTTTCTCGTGACCCTCGCGTTGCACGCATTCTGGCCACAACGGATTACTGGGTGTACACACTGCTCGACCCACGCTATAAGGAGAACCTTCCCACTCTCATTCCCGAAGAGGAAAGGGGTTCGAGAGTGTTGCTATACCACAGGACCCTTGCGGACAAGCTGATGGTAAAATTCCCATCCGACAGCGCTAGTGGCAGAAGGCGCAGTACCGAGGGCAAGGTAGCAGGGGAGGTGCGTAGATCGAGCAGCATGTACATCCCAGGCAGTGCAACAGTCTTTAAGGGCCTGGCCAGCTTTATGGCTCCCCACCAAGACTGTGTCACCGCTCCCCAGTCAAGGCTGAGTCGGCGGGAGCACTGTAAAAGGATGGTGAGGGAGTACGTAGCCGATCGCACGACCATCCTCGGTGACGCCTCTGCCCCCTACAACTACTGGGTGTCGAAGCTGGACACGTGGCCTGAACTAGCGCTGTATGCCCTGGAGGTGCTTGCTTGTCCTGCGGCTAGCGTCTTGTCGGAGAGGGTGTTTAGTGCGGCTGGGGGAATCATCACAGATAAGCGTAGCCGCTTGTCAACCGACAGTGCCGACAGGCTAACACTCATCAAGATGAACAAAGGCTGGATTTCCCCAGACTTCTGTTCTCCACCAGCGGACAGCAGCGATACGTAAGCAATACGTAGGCTGCACCCGCGGATGGAAGCTACGTTCTCTCTCACCATCCAAAACGGGGACATTTCTGCTTCATCAATCTGTGTCTAATATTCCTCCTCCTCCTCCTCCTGCTCCTCCTCCTGAAACCTCACGTAATCACGCTGAACGGGCAATTTTTCTTAGGGCCACAAGGCTCACTCAAATAATTTTTCTGAACAATTTTTATAAGTTTCAATGCGCTTAAAAGCGTTGGAACTTTAACTTGAACCAATTTTTCGTTACACTGGGCTGCCTCCAGGCCTAGTTACCACTTAAGCCACATTAACCAAAGCGATTCACCTGCCATCTTGGTTGGGCATGGCCAATTTTTACTGAGGTACATTAGTACTGTTGGTACACCAATTTTTTGGGGCCCTCACCTACAGTGTAATCATAGTAATTTCTATGTTCTTCGCCTGCACTCATGGTACAGAAAGGTGTGTGGGGTTGGCCTACACTTTAGCTACATAAATGTAACTTGTGCCTTGGCTATACTAAGGCTACTGAAATGGAACTAAGACTGCGCTCCCACTATACTGCTGCTTCAGAATTGTTACTGGGGCCTGTCTTGAGTGCTACTATTGCTGACATGGAACGAAGACTGCGCTCCCACTATACTGCTGCTTCAGAATTGTTACTGGGGCCTGTCTTGAGTGCTACTATTGCTGACATGGAACGAAGACTGCGCTCCCACTATACTGCTGCTTCAGAATTGTTACTGGGGCCTGTCTTGAGTGCTACTATTGCTGACATGGAACAAAGACTGCGCTCCCGCTATACTGCTGCTTCGGAATTGTTACTGGGGCCTGTCTTGAGTGCTACTATTGCTGACATGGAACGAAGACTGCGCTCCCGCTATACTGCTGCTTCGGAATTGTTACTGGGGCCTGTCTTGAGTGCTACTATTGCTGACATGGAACGAAGACTGCGCTCCCGCTATACTGCTGCTTCGGAATTGTTACTGGGGCCTGTCTTGAGTGCTACTATTGCTGACATGGAACGAAGACTGCGCTCCTCCTATAATGCTGCTACTGATATGTTAGTGGGGCCTGTCCTAATGCTACGGCTGAAATGTTACGAATTCTGGGCTCTGCCTATACCGCTGCTAATGGTATGTCTCTGGGGTGTGGAAACAGAGGCTTCCCAAAGACATGATGGCGGCGAGGCCATTTCCCACCAACGCGGTTACTGTTAAGGTGCATATAACCACGGACACGTGGAGAGGACACGTAGTGCCTCAAAAACATCCCCCTCCTCCTCCAACAGGGAAAACATTCTTGGCAAATGCCTTTGCATTGGTTCGTCTAGTGGCAGTCCAAGAATTTCACCTTTACCGACACAACAAGAGAGCCCCCACACCATCCCCCCGCCACGGCCCACTTAATCCTGGCCGCATTCCGAAAACCAACAAAATACAACCGTGCTACTAGGTCCGCAGTCACCACCACATTACCACCAACGCGGTTACTGTTAAGGTGCATATTACCAGTCTGACTGGGGCATGCAGACACCTTGACAGAATGAACAGTGTGTGGCACATAGGTTCCCCATTGCTATGCCCACGTGTGCAGCTCCTGATGGCGGTGGCACAGGATTATATTTCTCATTGCTTCTGTACAGCATTGTGGGCTATCGCCCCGCCCCTTTTAAAGAGGGTCGCTGCCTAGCCGTGCCAACCCTCTGCAGTGTGTGCCTGCGGTTCCTCCTCATGGCAGACGCACTTCTAAATAGACATGGCGTGGCGTGGCGTGGCATGAGGGCAGCTGAAGGCTGCGCAGGGACACTTTGGTGTGCGCTGTGGGGGGGGAGGGGGTGCGGTTGGGCAGCATGTAACCCAGGAGAAGTGGCAGCGGAGTGTCATCCAGGCAGTGATTGTGCTTTGTTGTAGCTAGTGTGGTGCTTAGCAAAGGTATGCCATGCTAATGAGGGCTTTTCAGAAGTAAAAGTTGTTGGGAGGGGGGGGGGCCCACTCTTGCCGCTATTGTGGCTTAATAGTGGGACCTGGGAACTTGAGATGCAGCCCAACATGTAGCCCCTCGCCTGCCCTATCCGTTGCTGTGTTGTTCCCATCACTTTCATGAATTGCCCAGATTTTCACACATGAAAACCTTAGCGAGCATCGGCGAAATACAAAAATGTTCTGGTCGCCCATTGACTTCAATGGGGTTCGTTGTTCGAAACGAACCCTCGAACATCGCGGGAAGTTCGTCCCGAATAACGAACACCCGAACATTTTGGTGTTCGCTCATCTCTAGTTCCAATGTACATGCCAAACCGGCCTGAAGGCTTAAACAGATAGGCGTGCTTTGGCCCCATTATACGGCCATTGTTGATACTACGTGTGGCAGCACCTATCTTCCCACAGTTTTTTTCAAGCTCCTGCGCTCTAGCGTGGAGTTTGAACGGCTGGAGGAAAAGGTAGAAAAAAATGACACTCCGTAGCGACGAGCGTAGTTACGCATACGGCTGTCTGAAACCACCCTTAGGCCTCATACCTACGGCTGGGTCGGATTCCGCCTGAAAAATATCGGAGCGGAATCAGACCCGGCGCCCCCAGAGACCCTGTACACACCTGTCCGGACCTGCTGCAAATGTCAAGCGAGCCGGCGCGCATGTGCAGTGCAGGATGTACCGGCACTGAGCTGTGACGCGGATTCCTGCGATACTTCCGCTGTGCTCACACTGTCACAATAATAGACGGCTTCCATTGACTACAATGGAGGCCATCCGTGCGATTTTCCGTACAGAATAGAAAATGCATCACAGTTGATTTCCGCTCGTTGGCAGGGGAGAATCATTTAACACAGCATGTCTATGGACGGCCATTGCTGCAGGATTTGCAGGGGGCGTCTGTCCGTGGGCATTAGCCCTTAGGGTGCCCACCCACTAGCGTTTTTTTACTGCGAAATTCGCAGCGTTTTTTTTTTCTGCAGGGGTCTTTGGGCTATGGGACATGCAAAGCTAAAATCGCGATCGCGCAAAATCGCGGTAAATCGCGATTTTGCGCGATCGCGATTTTTACATTACAAGTCCCATAGACCCCCTGCAGGAAAAAAATACCTGCGAATTTCGCAGTGAAAAAAAACGCCAGTGGGTGGGCGCCCTTAGACCAGGTTTAAAGTTGTGTTTTTGCTATTATTTGAAGAACAGAATGTCCAAAACATTTGATACATTTGTTTTACAATTTTGGAAACACTGATGAAAAAGAAGTATTTTGAAGTACACTCGGCAGTTCCTTCAGAGGCTAGCACTGGAGGGCTCGGTCTGCATAGCAGCTTTTAGCTTCTCCCATAGTAAAATATCAGGTGAGGCTTTTCCTGCGTAGGGAATATAGTAACATTGCATCGCCTATCATTCCCCTGCTTAGAACAGATCCCAGGAAGACCCGGCTGTTTAGTTTGGCTGTGCTCGGAGTTGCACAATACTGAACAGCTCCTCTATTATCCCTGGTGATCTCTGGCATTAATATAATATTCATTTGATGTAGGAGGTCAAATAATGTATGTGTTGGTCTAGGGTGGTTTGGGTGTAATATTAATACAGTATCTTGGGTGATCCAGGGTAGTTCTGCTTTACTTTTAATATCTCTGGTAGTGCAGGGTGGTTTAGAGATTAGTTTATAGTATCCTTGGTGGGCTTAGAAAATCCTTGGTGTCTGGCGGTTCTCCCAGCGTGGTAAGAACAGGAATTGATGAAATACCAAATTCTATTAATTCTTGCTTTTTCCCATTGATACTATACACTATATGGACACTGCATGTTTTTCAGAAAAAGTGCTTTATTCTTCTATTTAGTAACATGTCGGCCCTCCTTTTGCTTCTATTACAAGGGCAACATGTCGAGACATACTTTCCACAAGTTCTCTGTAACCTCCCTATTGGTAAAAGCCTTCTGTCCTATAGACTCAGGTATGAGGCAAGTACGGTGCCCCTTATGGACCTCACAAATATGTCCCAAATAGACATTACAGTTGTCTTCAGGGGCAAAAAAAGACATTTATTTTTACACCAAAATGCGGAGAGCACAAAATAGGGCAAATAATGGTAACAAAAATATAGGAGGACGAACACTATCCCTAACCAACTTTGGAATGGCAGAACCTGCCTAAAAGCAGGGTGATAGATGAAGGATAGGGACTTATATATGAAGCAGATGGAAAAGCTATACATTACAACAGAACTAGATGATGGTAAAAGCCCCCAGTAAAGCTGAATAAACCATTGGTACTTAGCTTGTCAGGCAACTGCTTCCTCCAGACAACCCAAGCAGAACAGTAACCAGCATCCATGAATAGGCGGAGCCAGAATAAATACACTTCCCCTAGGGAAAACACCTCTCTGTTGGCCAATCAGCCAACATACAATAGGGAGATGTGTAATCCACGGCACTCGTGTGCCAAATGACAGGACTCATGCCCCGAGGACGCCATTACATGAGCTGGGGATGATGTTGTGACGTCACCCTGATCCTACTTCCTGATTGCTTCTAGTAAGTTGCAACAGCATATGAATATTTAAGTGTTTTCATTATAATAGTGTCACCTATGTAAAGTAACCATACATATATGCAAGGGTTAATTCTCTGAGCCAGTCAATTTCACTAATTTGTTCTAGCAAAGTGTGCTTTGTCCATTAAATACAAATAAGGAAGATGGAACAATACGTCTGCAGCGCCACCTATTGGATGATAACATTCCTGCAAATCAATGTTTGACCCTTTCTACAGGTCCATGTAACAATGATTGGGAATTGAAAACCAAGTCAGAATCCATACACAGACAGCTGTTTTGGGGTGTTTGCCCCTCATCAATGTGCAGTAGGTTTCTGGCTTGGCTAGTGAGAGGCCTATGATGTAAGTTGGGAGGGGTAACATCACTCCTTAAGGAGAGAACCTAGAAAGTGAAAGAGGAGACTTATAAGGCCATGCATGCTCCTCTGGATAATATATGCAAATAAGGTAGATAGAACAATACCTCTGCAGTGCCACCTATTGGATGGCAGCATTACTGCAAATCCATATCCGATCCTTTATACAAGACTATATAACAATGATTGGGAATTGAAAACTAAACTAGGGATATATATGAAAACAGGGAAGATGGAACGAGGAGTAAGAATGCTTTAAGTCTTCTCACTAACCTTCTAAGTGCTCTCCTCAAGGAGAAAAGATATCCTTCCCGACTCACATGATAGGCCTCTCACCAGCCAAGCTAGAAACCTACTGTGCACTGATGAGGGGCAAACACCCCAAAACAGCTGTCTGTGTATGGATTCTGGTTTGGTTTTCAATTCCCAATCATTGTTACATAGACTTGTATAAAGGGTCAGATATTGAGTTGCAGGAATGCTGCCATCCAATAGATGGCGCTGCAAAGGTATTGTTTTATCTTCCTTATTTGCATGTATTTCCCAGAGGAGCATGCATGGCCTTAAATGTCTCCTCACGCACCTTCTAGGTACTCTCCTTAAGGAGTGATGATACCACTCACTAATCTCTTAAGGCCCATTTAGACACAACGATTATCGCTCAAAATTCACTCAAAAGCCGTCTTTTGAGCGATAATCGTTGTGTGTAACTGTACTGACATCGTGCAGTTTTCGTTAAGCCGTCGCTCATCGTTGTCTTTCAGCATACTGAAAGACAACGATGAGCCTTATCAGGGATTCACAGCGGGATACAGCTGATACTATTGTTTCAGCTGTATTCCGCTCCCTGATGACAGGCTGGGTATGAAGAACAGAGCGGTCCAGCTGTGTTCTCCATACCTGGCACAACAGATGAGCGCTCCGTGCAGAAAACATCTGGATGCAGAAAACAAACGGGGACACCCATTTGTCTTCTGCATCCTCCGCTCTGACCACTCGGCTGTATAACAGCCAGGCGCTCCATGCAGAAAACATCTGGATGCAGAAGACAAGCGGGGACCCCCTGCTTGTCTTCTGCATCTTCCGCTTTGAGCGCTCAGCTGTATAACAGCCAGGCGCTCCGAGCGGAGAACAGCTGGATGCAGAAGACAAGCGAGTACACCCCGCTTGTCTTCTGCATCCTCTGCTGGCAGCGCAAGATGATCGCTCATCTTGGGCTGCAAATGACACAACGATTATCACTCAAACGTCGCTTGAGCGGCATCTTTTGAGCGATAATCGTTGTGTCTAAATGGGCCTTAACAGTGAATTAGCTCTGGTTTGCATTTTTTTCACCACAATCGACAGATCTTCAAAGTTAAAAAAACACCATTACATAATAAGATCCCCCGCAGCCTGATGGATTTGAGTATAATTTACGCCTGACACTGGTGTAAGATATCTACTCCGGTTTCATTGTTACTCCTATTTTTTTCCCTTTTTCCAAGATAGTCTTGGAAGTTTATTTCCTATCAGGAACTTTTCTGAGCTATTCCCACAATTTTCTTCTAGAACCTGATTTCTCTTGTTATTGCACTGTACATGTTACTAGGCGTTCCACAAACTATGTCTGAATTTTCACCGAAACCTCAACTCAGCTGAATCTGTTCTATTTTTCTGGCAGTTTGTAGAATATTTATAGAATATTTAACCTACTCCCAGAGTACAAAGCAAAACAGTTCACGGGGACAGTCATAAAACATACAGCTGTTTTAATTCACACTAAAGTGTTGGATAAAAGTTTACTGCTGCACACAATAGCAGGATTTCTCCACTCTGTAATGAGTACCCAGCAGTTTTTGTTTGCTTGCCTCAATCTATCCAGCCTCTCATTGGTTGTACCTGGCAATGAAGACTATATTACCTCAAGTGTATCAGGTGGTTTGAAACTGAAAGGGTCAATGGATTTACTATAGCAAAATCTTTATAATCCCCAATGAGCACAATGAAGAATTTGATGTCCTCTGCAGACTTTGTTTTATTACACTTTATGCTAGTTCTGTTGCATTGTTCATAGGCACGTGTTCCATCTATGTAAGTCTATATTATTAGTTTTGTGAGTTTGTGCAGGTGTTTTTTTTCTGGCTCTGGACTGAGAATTTGCTGTGTGGTTGAAATGAAGAGTTTCTGCATCATTTTCCTAGTGATTACTGTTTTATATACAGAAATACATATAAAAGTTAGACCTTGCAAATTCGCATGTACTATTTATACTGATTAGTCACTTTATTAAAGCCCATCTAGTAGCGCATAGGACCTCCTTTGGTGTTCAGAACCACAGAAATTCATCAGAAATTCATCATGGCGTCCAACCACAGTTAGGCCCCCTGCACATGGGCGGAAATTCTGCGGTGGTATTTTCCGCAGAATTTCCACCTGTGGAAGCTGCCATAGAATTGCATTAGAAAAGGCAATCCTAGGCAGATGGCCGTGATTTGTCTGCGCAAAATCACGTGCAGAAAACTAATCGCAGCATGCTCTATCTCTGTGCGGGGCTCTTAGAGCCCCACACAGAAATGACACTTCCCGGCCGCCAGCTCGGGTCTACGCATGTGCCGGCTGCCGGGCAGCCGGCACATGAATGATCCGGAGCCGCAGAAGCAGGTGAGTGCTGCGCTGGTCTCTGCAGGGGCTCGGGTCGGGTCCCGCTGCGAGGATTCTCGCAGCCGGGTACGACCCGACCGTCTGCAGTCTGGCGAACTGTATCAGTAGACCTTGGATGTATCAAGAAAACATTTCCCATTCTGACTGGCAACAGCATGATACAACTGAAATATTACTACTCAGTAATTCAATTTTGTGCACAATTTTGCCTTTCTGTTACTCTTAGACAGCAATGGCACTCAAAATGTCCATATGCTGTTACAGACCATCCATGCTTAGAAATGACCAGCTGTGCATTCAGACATGTTATTTTGATCCCGGACGTTGATCCAGAGCGGGGATAGGGGACGGCGGCCCGCAGACGATGTGTTTTTCCCAGAGAGCGAGACAAGGACCAACAAGAGTGCCCCTGATGACCCCATGTCATCGCTAATAATGCTTTACATGGGCCTAGAAAGAGGAAAGACACAAATGGACCTTGGACTCATGGCTGAAGGTCATCTGGAGTGAAGAGTCCCATTCTCTGCTTAACCATATGGATAGCAGGGTCGACATCTGGGGTACACAGCATATAATATGGCTGCACCATTGGGGTTTAACAGGAAGGTAGTGTCAGTGCCATCATCTGGGGAGCATTTTCCTGGCATGGCCTAAGACGTTGGTCACCATACCACAGTCGTTGAATGGTGAACACCTACCGGGACTTGCTAACTGGCCATCTGCACCCATATCTTCAGGAAGTAATAATAATAATAATAATCTTTATTTGTATAGCGCCAACTTATTCCGCAGCGCTTACTATAGTGCCATCTTTCAACTGGACAATGCTCTGTGTCATTAAGCTCAGGTCACTAAGGAGTGGTTGGAGAAACATGACTTCTCCAAACAGCTTTGGCCTCCAAACTCAGCAGACTGTACCCTATAGAACATATTAGGAATATGTTAGAAAGGGCTATGAGATTCGCTTCCCTTATCTGCAAAATGTGCACCAACTGATGGAGCTACTGCAGTAGACATGGGTCAGCTTGAATATGGAGGATGTTCCCCACCTTTAGTCTGTTCTCCAGTGTCAAAGAGCCATGGTCACCCAAAAAGACAGACTAAGCCATTATTAAATCAATGATTTTTCAGTGTATATGATGTGTTTTGTAAATGATGCGTTATTTCTAAATTGGACCAAAAAATATACAGACCAGGGACAAAATTACTCCGGCTAATGGCAGGGTGCATATAGCTGAAACCTATCTAAGCACAATAATGTTATAGAAAAGCTAATACCTCTGAAACGTGTTTCCATTAAGCAGCAAAAAAATTAATAACAATGACTGGCAAAGTCATCTTACAATCAACTGGGGTATATGGTTCTTAAAAACGAAAAATGAGTATTTAAGTCTTAAGGGTCTGCCTGGTGTTTAAATTATACATTTTTATTAATGACCATTTAATGCACACTTCACAGGAAGAGAACTTTGGCATGTATTATCATTGAGAATATGATAAGACTATTGTCACACAAGATGAATGACACGCATGACTAATAGAAATTACATTTTACTAATGGTCTAGAAAAAAAAATGAAATAAATTATTCTAAACGATGAGGTCAAAAGAAGGACAAGGGCCAAAAGGGGCTTAAAAACATTGAACGTAATACATAGCTTCATTTTGTCTGATCTATTGCAGATATTGGGTAATTCCATAGGATATAATTGTTGAGAACTCAGCAGGAACTATTGTCCTGAAGCAACAGTATCTTCTCACATTACACACCGAGAGAGAACTATAAAAGCTAGAAACTGTTGCCCATAGTAAAAAAATCATAAAGTAATTTTAATTGCCTATTATGCCGTAGAAACATCTAAACATTCTTATTGATGCAGTAGACAACCACACCAGTTTATCTTTAATTTAGTGATTTTACATCTGTAACTGGGTGTACCCCCTCTTGTGCAATTCTTTACATTTGGTTGTATGTGTTAGGCCTCAGTCACACTGGCGTTTTTTGGTCCGATCTGCAGACGCGCTTGCGATCTGCAGATATATAGACCCAATGCATCCCAATGGAAGCAGGCACATGTCCGTTTTTTATGCGGATGTGCAATAAATTATAGGACACAACGATTCGCAGAACGCGCCTATCTGCGTTCTGCGAATTGTTGTGTTCTATATATGCGCTCAATGGGGACGGCGGCAGCAGCGCCGACCCCATTGAGAACATATACTAAAGATCGTTCTCCTCTGCCACAGCTGTAACAGCTGTGGTAGAGAAGAACGAGGTTCGCCCATTGAATTCAATGGAGCCGGCAATACAGCCGGCTCCATTGAAAGCAATGGGCTGCCGGCAAGCGCTGTATGAATTTTCGGGGAAGAGCTTAAAATATAAGCCCTTCCCTGAAAAGCATCCTGCAAATGTGTAATAATAGTTAAAAAAAAAGTATACTCACCTATTTTCTGCAGCCGGAGTTCAGCCGCGTCCAGCCGGCAGTTCTCCTGAACTGCTCTCTGTAGTATTCAGCAGGCCGGGATTTAAAATCCCTGCCTGCTGAATGGGCTGCCTCTGATTGGTCACAGCCCTCACCAATCAGAGGCAGCTCTCACTCGCCCATTCATGAATTCATGAATGGGTGAGTGAATGCTGCCTCTGATTGGCTGAGCGCAGGGACTAATCAGAGGCAGCTCTCAGCTATTGAGAGCTGCCCCTGATTGGTCCCTGCGCTCAGCCAATCAGAGGCAGCACTCACTCACCCATTCATGAATTCATGAATGGGTGAGTGAGTGCTGCCTCTTATTGGCTGAGCGCAGGGACTAATCAGAGGCAGCTCTCAGCTATTGAGAGCTGCCCCTGATTGGTCCCTGCGCTCAGCCAATCAGAGGCAGCACTCACTCACCCATTCATGAATTCATGAATGGGTGAGTGAGTGCTGCCTCTGATTGGCTGAGCGCAGGGACTAATCAGAGGCAGCTCTCAGCTATTGAGAGCTGCCCCTGATTGGTCCCTGCGCTCAGCCAATCAGAGGCAGCACTCACTCACCCATTCATGAATTCATGAATGGGTGAGTGAGAGCTGCCTCTGATTGGTGAGGGCTGTGACCAACCAGAGGCAGCCCATTCAGCTAGGGGGGGGGGGGGGTTTAAATCCCCGCCTGCTGAATACTACACAGAGCAGTTTAGGAGAACTGCTGGCTGGACGCGGCTGAACTCCTGCTGCAGAAAAAAGGTGAGCATACTTTTTTTTAATTTTTACACATTTTCAGGATGCTTTTCAAGGAAGGGCTTATATTTTAAGCCCTTGCCTGAAAATTCATCCGGTGCTTGCCAGCAGCCCATTGCTTTCAATGGAGCTGGCTGTATTGCTGGCTCCATTGAATTTAATGGGCGAACATCGTTCTGCTCTGCCACAGCTGTGCCACAGCTGTGGCAGAGGATAGCGGGCAGCGCTCCTTTGATCGGGCCCTTTCGCTGAAATTGCTGCTAGGTGCAGATTTTTCAGCGAATCGTCGGTCCCGTTCACGCGATTTGCTGATGCGCATCCGTTATGCGATCCGCAAATCGCGGGAAAAAACGCCCGTGTGACTTAGGCCTCATGCTGTAGGAGGTATTGTTGCTTTAAGGAGGGGAGGGACTCCTGAGGTACGGGAGGCGCAAGTGGCAGTGGCGCCTTCTTGTCCTGGCACAGTCGGTAGGCAACCATGAAATGGAGCAGCTATGTTAATGAAGTGTTGTCTGCTGTATAGAGGCCTATGTTGGATGCCTCTGTAGCTGCGATGGGGCCATTGGGTATCAGTCTATCAAGACAAACCAAAGAAGCATTCTGGGACTGAGCAAGCTGCCGAGCATCCTGCACCCCAGGTGCCCAACTCCAGTGATGTAGTAGGCTCTCATGCCAAGTCAAGCAACAAGTGCCCATAAAGAAACAGATCAGACACTGGAACATATTCTTGAGTGCTACAAGCCACTCACTAAAATAAATTGATTCTGAGCTGTTGGATATTGTTTAATATGAATTGCTCACTGAGAAAAAGGCTGTTACAGAGTTTAATAAACCAATTCCTGTTCCTTTGGAACAGATGTGCGTTCCTTGGCCGTGATAGAGGATTCTTTGACTGCCTACCAGTTGCTCACCGGATCTGGGCTGATACCGAGTGGAGGAGAATACTCCTTCTCCAACTCCGATGGTAATACCTCAGCCAGATGAACCCTAGTGACTGATGCCCCAAGAGGGGAGGGCAACAGAGGGCCCCAAAACTTGCCACACATCCACTCACTGTGTTATAGACACAGTGAGTGGTAGAAACTGAAGAGAAAAGCTGGCCAGACACTGGTCCAATGTCTGATGAGCTCGCTATTTTTGCTTAAAGGTAAACTGAGTTATGATGCTGTTACGACACTTGACAGGGAGCTGGATGGTGTATTTTTTAATATAAATTCTTTATTTATAAATTTTTGGGGGGACAGAAGGAAAAAAAGGGTAATGGGGGTACGGGTGTAACAGCAGAGCAAAATTATCATAATTGTAAAATTGCATTCAACTGCCCCCGCAATTCAATTGTATCCCCCTGTAAATTTAGCGCATGGCATGAAAATCTGACACTTTTCAGAGTCCTGTGCATGCGCTCCCCTATACAAGCCTATGTAAGAGCATGCACATGGGACTCTGAAAAGAGTACAATTTTGGTGCTGCTCACCAACTTCAGCGGGGTACACCCGGGTGAAAAATACCTCATCCGGCTCCCTGTCATGTCCCGTAACAGCACCATAACTTCGTTTATAGTACTGCGGGGACATGAAACGTTACTTTTAAAATGTTCAGTAGTCTAAAGTGTATGAAGTAGTCTTGCCATGACAAGCTCTCCTTGAAGATAAGCCAGCCCAGCAATCAGCTAATTGCTGGGAGTTCAACTTTTGAAAACCTAGTTGATCATCTGCTTTTACCAGAGGAAGTTGCGTCCAACCATACGGTAGTTACATAGCGGGGCATTCATATGGAACGACCAGAATGGGAAGCAATAGGCTTTTTACACTCTGGCTTATAGAGAGCAGAATCCAACTCTGACATCCATATGCCCGCATCAGGAATATGGTAGTAGTTGTCTTCATTAGGCAAGCCCTTTAAAAGGGTTATGTCTGTTGAATTTTACATGTCAACCCCCCCAGAAGTGTCTAGTACCAACTTATCTTCTATTCCGTGTTGAAAAAATGCCTGATCTGAGTGTTCCAATTTATGGAGGAGTCAGGAGAAATAGCTGTGGACTGAAAACTGTTATCTTATGTGTACGACCAGCTCAATGCTGCCAAAAACTACTTCCCATTTCCCCCATTATTAATTATTATATCCTCGTTTGATAGGCAAGAGCCCAAATATGTTTAGGCAATTGATTAGGAACAGATGCCTCTCACAGAGGATGATACCTCTGAATCCTCAGTCTCATGTGTTGTCCACTTTTATGGTTTTATGACAAAACATGTGTAAAATAAACATAAAACTAAAACCGCATTAAAGCCATGTCAATACGATCCCTTGTGTAAAAATAATAAACAGAGATATGCTTACCCCTGTGAGACTCCTGGGATCCAGCGTTACAACAACAGATGATGTCACAGGAAATCATGTGACCGCTGCTGCCAATGAGAGTCTGCAGTGTCACATTCTTGAGCACTTGGCATCATGGTGTTCAAGATGTGAGCGCCAGTGCCAGGATAATGGGTGGTGACACGGCAGCCTCTCATTGGCTGCCTCCGTCACCTGATTTCCTGTGACATCATCTGTCATAGGAATCACCAGGATTGCAGTGGGCTGCGATGCCAGGTCACAGCGGCCGGACAGGTGGGCTGAATAGACTTCCTTTTATTATTTTTTACACATGGGGTCCTATTGAAAAGGGTTTGTCCAGTAACTGGAGAACCCCTTTAAACTAAGCTACATGTAGGCTGGTTTCATGCTTTTTTTGCATTTTGATTTTTTTTTTGCTCTACAGTTCATCAAAACTGATTGATAAAGTAATACGTTAACCCCTTAATGACGCGGCCCTCTTTTTTTCCATTTTAGTTTTTTCCTCTCCCCTTTTAAAAAAATCGTAACTTCTTTATTTATCCATCAACGTCACTGTATGAGGGCTTCTTTTTTGCGGGACGAGTTGTATTTTTCAATGGTGCTATTTAATGTACCATATAATGTACTGAAAAACTTTTAAAAAGTTCTAAGTGGAGTAAAATGAAAAAAAAATGACATTCCACCATCTTTCAGTGCATCTTGTTTCTACGGTGCACAAACTACAACAAAAATAGCATGACAACTTTATTCTACGGGTCAGTACGATTACTACGATACCAAACTTGTATAGTTTTTGTTTTGCTGTACTACTTTTATTTTTTTTCAAATGTATTACATTTTTTTAAATTATTTTTTGCCGCCATTTTCTGCGGGCAATAACTTTTTATTTTTCCGTCGGTGTGGTTGTGCAGGGACTCATTTTTTGAGAGATGTCCTGTAGTTTGCGTTGGTACCATTTTGGAATAAATACGACTTTTTGATCGCTTTTTACTGCATTTTTTCTGGGAGACAGGGTGACTGAAAAAGAGCATTTCTGGTGTTCTTTATTTTTTTTCAGACGACGTTCACCGTGCGCGGTAAATATTGCACTACTTTGATAGATCGGACTTTTACGGACATGGCGATACAAGTTATGTATTTTTGTTTTATGATTTAGATTTTTTTATTATAGATATGGCAAAAGGGGGATGATTTAAACGTTTATTATTTTTTTTGTTTTTACAATTAATAAAACTTTATTGATCTTATTTTCACTTTTTTTTTTTAGCCCTCCCGGCGGTGCTTTGATCGCTCTTGCAGTATGGTGTAATGCAATAGCATTGCATCATACTGCAATCTTACAGGCAGTCTATCAAGCCACCCCACTGGGATGGCTTGATAGGCAGTCTGCTAAGGCAGCCCTGGGGCCTTTCAGAAGGACCCTGGGTGCCATGACACCTGTACGGCTCCCTGCGATCTCACACGGGGGGCGTATGGGACTTAAATACTGCTGTCAGCATTTGCATATAGCAGAGAACCTTAGTTCTCTGCTATATGCAAATTAAAAATATCATTTTTTTTGCAAATCAGCTTATTATAACCAGTACATTAATTCGCTTACAACAGTTTTACTCACTTGCCTACTGTGACTAATCACGATGATGTCTCTTAAGGGACGTACATTGTAACACATTTTAATACCCTTCATTAATGTTGAAGCTGTTCTCCGGCGCTGCTCACGGATCACATCTGATAGTTTCATCTCCAACACATTCTTCTAAATCCTCTCCCATCCTTATGTGTTGATAGACATGCGTTGCACTGTGATTTTTTTTCTCTCTTTTAACACCCCTGTTAATAGGATTTTCAGATTAAATCTACAAGATGGGCCGATCTGTCTCACTCACTCTCTACTTCATGTGATATTTGCTCTTAGGATTGTGTTGGTGAAAACTACTTAATGATTTTCTCATCTGTTCAGGATCATCTGTTATTCTATGTGAGGCTGTAAAGTGCTGGATTGATGTTCCACCTATAATACTAAACAAGATAGCAGAACAGGAGCATCTTGTGCCAATGAGATTGTACGTTCCCTTAACCCCTTAGTGATGAAGCTTGTTTGCGCCTTTAGGACTAAAGTTTTTTTTCATCGTCGCATTCCAGGAACCATAACTTTTTTCCGTTGACCCAGCCTTATGAGGACTTGTTCTTTATGTGACAAGTTGTATTTTTTAATGGCATCCTCCTTGGGTGCTTATAATGTATTGTGTAACTTTTATTAATTTTTTGGGAGGGATTAGGGAAAAAAATTCTGCCATTTGTTTTTTGGACTTTATGGTTACAGCATTCAGTGTGCAAAATAAATAATGTGATAATGGTATCCTCTGGGTCAGACCGATTCCGGCGATACTGAGTTTATAAAGTTTTTTATGTTTTGCTATTTTTGTACACAAAAAATTTTTTTTTTTTAAAGTTTTACTTTTATGTAGCCGCATTCCAAGAGCCACAGTATTTTTAGTCTTCCATTGATGGAGCTCTATGAGGGCTTGTCTATCTCTAGTCTTCATTTATCTGATTTTTGGGCAAGTTTAACAAAATCTGACATTTTTATTTCCTTCTCTCACGGCGTTCATCGTGCAGTATAAATATATTAAAGTAATTCTGCAGGAAAGTACCAAATTTATATAGTTTTTTTTTTTTTAATTTGCAACGTTTTAGAAAAAAATGCATATTCGCTGCATCAAAGACCCCTAACCTTTTTTTATTTTCTTTCTTCAACAGCATAGGATGAGTTGTACTTTTAATGGTACAGTTTATTGATCTATGTGACGTTTTGATCACTTTCTATGTTAAGTTTTGTAAGGCAATGTTTTTTGTATTTTTTTTATAATGTGCAATGTGTGGGTAAAATAATGTACTAACTTCTTTCTCTGGGTTTTTCCAAATGCAGCCATACCACAAATGTGATTTTTTAAAATTTTTATATAGTGAAGGAGGTTTTGACGTTTTTACTTTTGCGATTTTTTAAAACTTTTTATTTTTTTTCCAATAGAGGACTTGAATATCACTATATTTTATCCTCCAGTATATAGCAGTGTATTACAAAGCCTATGAAGCTTAGCCAGAGGCTGAGCCTCATAGATCACCACAGCTAGTAGATCCGGAGGTCACATGTAAGACTCTGGGTGCCATAGTAACCCATTGGGGCCCTGTGATCACATTACGGGAGTCCAGTGGGTAGCAGAGGGAACCCCCTCCCTCTGCCAGCATTTTACAAGCCGCATTTGCTTTTATTGTGGCATGTAAAGGGTTAAACAGTGTGGATCAGTGGTTTCTGTGATTCCGGCTGTTTGAGCAGGTGCCAGGGTGTTATCCAACAGTTGAGCACCCACTCTCTCTGGCATGGGAAACCCGTGCCAGGTTTCTGGTGCAGCCTCCGTAAGAAGACAGTGCGTCAGGGTGCAGCGCCTTAGCAGCCACCATCTGGGGACATATGGCGGTAGTTAAGGGGTTAATGAAAATTATATTAAAGGGAACCTGTCATCATCTACTATAAAATGAAACTACTACTGATCCCAAAGAATGGGGGTCTCGTGTTCTGTCTCTCCTTCACTGCAGGCTCTCTGCAGCCCCTACTGTGAGGAGATTAAATGGAGCGATGGCTACTCATGCATGGTGCTGCTCCATTCATTTTCAGTGGAACTGTAGGATAGCTGAGTACAAGCACTCAGCTTTTTCCATCAGCCTCATTGAAATGGATGGCATGACGATCGCTCATCCGCAGCCATTGCTGCATTCAATCTGATGCTACTAAGGGTGGGAGAAAAGGGGGACAGTGGAGCCTGTTGTCAGAATCAGTAGGGGTCCCAACAGTTAGACCCCCACTGATTAGATTCTTATCACATGCCCTATGAATAGGGGACAAAAGACTTATCTTGGTATACTTTTATACTCTTTTATACCCCTCACAAAATGTGCCCCTGTGTATAGAATACACTACAGAGTACTGCATGTGTCACATCATCTTTTCTCTATTGTGTACGATAGACCAGATCAGTCTTCCCCCATGTATACTTTTCATCTTGTCACATCCTCTGCATACTGTAGCTTACCTTAGAACATGTAACCTGCAGGCTTGCACTGCAACATATGCAGTATGCAGCCATCCATACCTTGACATACTCTACTTGAATAGCACAGCTGTACATGCTAGGTTAGCTTCGAGATCACAGAAAATTGCCAAGGAATTTATATATACTTTTACGTCCATGTAAGTACAAATTTACTTTTCACTTAGTCTCCTATCCAATTTCATCTTAAAATAATTTGCTGATTTGGCAGTTGGACTTTCCCAAGAGAAAGAAATGAATACAAATTCCATAGTTTGAATGCTATAGAATGAAATAGAATTTTTTGCATTCCCTGTGCAGTCTGTAATAACAGGTGTAACATCTGAAAAGTACACATCCAGCATCATAATGCAAGGAGAAACTGACTGTAATTGTCCCCATAACAATAATTCACAACTAATGCTGGACTTACTTCCAAGTATTTCATCATTATTCAGTGATGATTAAAAGGTTTCAGAGCATATCAAGCCGTATACAGTATAGTACTGTAACCCTATATATATAAAATAGTGGAGGATCTGTCGAGTCTCCTGACATGTCTCAGTAAATACTTAAATTCTCCATGAATTAACAATCTTGGAGTGCCTTTTCATAGAGCTCTGTGTTGTCTGTTCTTCTGTTATTTCTCCTAAAAAGTTATGAATAAATTGACAACTGGGTGTTATCAGTTGGGGGGTGTCCCTACAAACTCTTATACTAACCAACCCATGCTACAGATCAGTCTAATTAGGTGGAGCAGGTGCGAGTTATGATGCTGATTATGGACATGCTTTACACAAGTTCGTTAAACAAGGAAGACTTTACTAAGTGTCCGATAAGGAAAGCGATGACAATAACATACAATAGTATTAGTTGAACATAATGGAACAGTTTACTAATGATCGAAATGTTTTCAACTAATGGCTAAATTTTCAATAACAATACATGAAATAAGATATATCAAACTACTAATGACCACTTGTCTGTGAGTATGTATGTGTGTGTGTGTGTGTGTGTGATTCTTATGCTCCCACCCCTGGTGATGTCATTGCTCCGGCCCCTGGTGACATCATTGGAGGTCCTACAACATATAAAACCCAGAGTCTGACCAACAGAAGAACAACACAGTTAGGGCTTTTGAAAAGGTGAGGACAAAAATAATAAAATGAGAATACAACTAAACCGCTACTATGTCAGACACTACTCAGCACTCTTGACAGAGCACACTGACCTACCTCCACCACAGAGATCTGGTGGGCTGAAGGACCTTTGGTGATGTCATTGCTGTGGGAGGAGCCAAGCTGTGTTTGTCTCAAGCTACTGTGTGTGTACTATAATTTCCTAATAATTACTAGTATATATATGTAAAGGTAAAGTCCCCTGCTGCAGGCACCAAATCACGACTGACTCCTAGGGTGACATCACATCGTGACATTTTCTCCATTGCCCCCCCCCCCCCCAAGCTGGGTACTCTGTTTACAGACTGTGGAAGAATGCAAGGCTTATTCAACTTTCCGTCAGCTATCTGAACCATGCGGGGATTGAACCCGCAACCTTCAGGTCATGAGCGAGAGCTTAGGACTTCATTTCTGCTGCCTTAACACTCTACGCCAAGTATGTATATCATATATATAGAACATTCAGTTGAAAACAAGCTAATTAAACTATCGATATGCAAAATACATGTGTTAAAAGAATCCATGGCTCGACATAATATTAACTATAGAGAGAAAAAGTTGACCACTCCAATGAAAAACAGACTTATGATGGTATAAAATCAAGAAAGAAGTATGCAAAAATTGGTGTACAGAAATAAACTTAAAAAAATGAAATTATGAGAAAAAAATATTGTCAATAGAAATTGCCTGGAAAACCTCTTTTAAAATGTCCCTGATCTGTGAAACAACAATAGTTTGGGTTCTATAGTGCAGGAAAGTTCATTTTAACCCTTTCCAATCCACTGTCTGACGTCTGAAGACATCCTGATTGAAGGCTATACAGCTCTGATGTCGGAAGACGTCCAGCAGGGTATTCTTACTGTATATTACTGGAACCCTCTGTTGTCGGGGACCTCTCCAGCATGTCCCATACCACAGTACTGGCTCTAGCCAGCAGATGGTGCCATTGTATAATGGCAAAAAGGGAAAGCCCCCTAGAAAACCTTTAATCCAAAATTGGATTGCAAAGGGTTAATGTTGCAGTTGCCAAAAAATAATGTGCTATCATTTGTTCTTATTCTTCCACAACACAGCAAATGAGATTGGGAAAAAATAACTTTGCATACATATTTATGAAGTACTGTGAAGGAAAACTATTTAGATGCATTTAGACTACAAATGGTTTAAGAAAAAAATAAGCTATGGAGATATAAAATGAACTTGTGCAACCTTGGTGTCCATTGAAGAACATTTAAGGCTATCTATTCTTCATGTTTTCCAGAATCTTTATAGCAGTTACGCCAAACTGGCAGCCTGGGAATGGGTCTCATATGCCTGATTTGTATCCTCAGGGAATGGTAAATTCATGTGACATGGATTCCTGGATGTTGGCTGCTCTGTTTCACCTTGTAGAGCAGAAGTGCTAGGCTCTGTTTATATTTCCATTCTTCTGTTCTGTTATGGAACAGAAGAAGGAAAATAAAACAGCATGTTGGATCTCTCAAAATGACGGAAATCGGTGGTGCCTGGCGGAACCCATTTACTATGATGGCTTCCACCACTTTAGATGAAATGAGTCACTGAAACCCGCAAACGGAAGTGGGATCAGAGCCTTACTATATTTCCTCCCGTTATGGGAACACTGTGTTATAGTTATCACGGATCAGCAAAGCTCTCTTTTCTCCTTAAGGAGAGCATCTAGAAGGTGAGTGAGGAGACTTATAAGGCCATGTATGCTCCTCTGGGTAATATGCAAATAAGGGAGATGGAACAATACCTTTGCAGCACTGCCTATTGGAAGGCAGCATTCCTGCAAATCAATGTTAGACTCTTTATACAAGCCTTGTAACAATGGCAAGGCTTATATAAAGAGTCTAACATTAACTTGCAGGAATGCTGCCTTCCAATAGGTGGCGCTGCAGAGGTATTGTTCCATCTCCCCTATTTTCATAATAATCTTGTTAATGTCTATATGCAATACCGAATTATAAAGCAAATCATCAGATTATAGAAAGTAATTGTTTTATTCAACACTGCTACGTGCATATGAGAGATTTGTTGATTTCCAGGTCAGTATTTGTAATACAGAACATATTTTTATATATTATATAACATGCTATAAAAGGGGCAGATTGATGATACTGTCAAAAAGAAAAACTGTCTTTGTCACTCATAGCCACCAATTGCAGCGCACTTTTCATTTTTTTAAGAACACTAAAGGAAATGAAAGCTACGCTGTGATTGGTTACTTAGGGCAACAAAGGCAGCTTTTCTTTTAGACAGTTTCAAAAATCTTCCTAATTTAGGGTGTTTTCACACCTGTGCCCGGGGTTCTGTTTTCCTGCTCCATTCAGGGACCAGGAAAGGGGTATCCCCACGGACGAATGGCTCCATCTCAGAATAGAACCAACCAGCATCGAAAAGACCTCAATAACTCTAATGGGGTTTATCCGGTTTCTGCTCAACTGCCCCGCTTTTGGATGGAAGAAAAAGCATGCAGTGCTTTTTCTTCTGGTATGTTAAGCTGGATCTGCGACAGAAACTCCGTCCGGAGGTGCCAGCACAGATGTGATACCAGCCTAACTTACAAAACAGAAGGGATTGACCATAGATGTAGACTAATTGTGTTTTATGGCATGATCACTTCTGCACACTGAATGATCACTGCATTAGGAAAGGCTGGCGCATGACTTCTTGTAATCAGTAATACGGTACCATGGGATGGCCATTTCATGATCTACTCTCAGATAATTTACTGACCTCTCCTCTGTTCAACAGAAGGCAACATTTCACAGTCAGGGGTAAATGTGGTGACTTGAGTAACTTTGACAGCGGGCACATTGATGCTACACCGATGTGTGGTGCAAGTATTTCTAAATCAGTTGCACTTGTTGTCTGTTCCCGAACCTCAGAATCGAGAGTGTACCAATGGAAAACCATTTGAAAGAAGATCACACAGTGGTAGGTCACATGTTGTTGATCTTAGAGGTGTTTGTCAGGTGGCACATCTAGTATCTCAGTGGTGACACAGTCAACCAAATGACCCAGCAGTACAACAGCGGGGAAGGTAAACAAATTTACACAATAACCATGTGGCATACCTTGTGTCGAGTGGGCTTCAATAATCAAAAACAAGCAAGGGTGCCCCTGTTGACCTCACATCATTGCCAACAATGCCTTGCATGGGCCCAGGAAAGATGTCATTGGACATTGGAGACATGGCAGAAGGTCATCTGGAGTGACAAGTCCTGTTGCTTACTGAACCATATAGATGGCCGAATCTGCCTCTGACCCAAACATCATGAAGCCATATCTCACGTTTGCAGCACTGGGGTTCAACAGGCCATTGATAGCGGTATCATGGTCTGGGAAGCATTTTCATGTCTTGGTGTAGGCCTGTTTGGTCAGCATACCATAATTCTTGAATGATCAATGCTACAAGGACATGTGAGCTAACAATCTGCACTCATATTTTCAGGAAGTCTTCCCTGACCAGTGCCATCTTTCAACAGGACAACACTCCATGTCATCAAGCTTGAGTTACTAGGGAGTGGTTTAATTCTCCATGCTGACTTTGCCCCCAAACTTACTTGACTGTAATTCCATTGAACATGTTTGGGATATGCTGGAAAAGGCTGCAGGATCGGTTTCATGACATTTCGTTCAATCGAAATCTCAACCAATCCATAGATTTTGTCCTTTGCTTTCCTCGTCCACTCAGACATTTCATACAATTTCTTTCATCCAATCCACATTTCATACAATTGCTTTCCTCGTCCAGTAAGACATTTGACATTTTGCCATGGATACTTTATGCCATAGTTAAGAAAAGAGATGTGTCTTCTCCTCTCGAACATATGGTCTATATGAAATCACTGTCCGAAGGCTGACTTTGGACGTCGCCACCTCTTGACCTAATACTGTAGTAAAAAAGTTGCAATTTCAAAAAATTGTACATTCTGTCGATAATCTACAGCGGTTTCCCTGCCTCTGAGTCCGCACTATGTGGTGCGGAAGTAGAAGCAGGGAAGACCATGGCAGAATCCCCCTCATTGCCAGAGCATTGAGAGGGGTAAGATTCTGCAGCGGAGTCGTCATACAAATTATACCACCTAAATGAAGTACAATATGTGGCAAAAAACCAATGTCAGAATTTGCAGAGTTATTCTATCTTAAATTGACATGTCAGATTTCTAAAATTTGCCCCGGTCATTAAGGCGCAAACAGGCCTGGTCAGTCACTAAGGGGTTAAAACAAGTGGCTCAGAATCACTTTTGCGTTTCCATTGCTGAGTGGATAAAATAAAGGTTAAGCATAGTGATATATAGAACAAATGGAGATTGGGCAAATTGTCCGCCTGGACGAGTTTTTCCTTGGACAAACTTATAAAAAGACAAGAAATCTTGGATCAACTGCCCTCAAACCAAGAGATCGGCTTTAGGTTAACCGCAAAATGTGCACCAACTGATGGAGCTGCTGCAATAAGTACGGGTCGAGTTGAGTATGGAGGATGTTCACCACCTTTTGGAATCATTTCCCTGATGCTTGAAAGCAGTGATCCCCCCAAAAAGTGAACCAATCTGTCATTGAGTCGGTTTTCCTAATACCGTGATCATTCCTTGTATATTCCTTGACCCGGCCCTTCAGTTGAGACAACGGGCAAATTTGAGTCTCCCGCAATATTCCACTGCTTTAGAAGAATAGAGATTGTTATTTCATGTCAAATCTGTAATCCAGTGATCACTAATCATAATATAGGACAAAGTTGCTAAATAAACATTCAGTTGAGTAGAACTGAACATCATGCCAAGGTGTATACACAGAATTGTAACATTTACAACTCATATGTCTGAAATAAACAATTCTAACAACAATTTGGGTTCATTAAAAAAAACATCAGCAATATTTTTCACCACATTCATCAGAATCATCAAAGTCTCAACTGATTGAACCGATAACCAGCAATTTGTTCGAGCCTCTTCCAAGAAAAAGAAAACACATTTCTTTGGTTTATGGTCAAAATCAACAAAATCGGCAAATGCGTTCAAGAATTTCCTGTGCCTTTCCCAAATGATTCTCATTGTTATTATTTGGAACGCAATTATATCACAAACCGAATATTTTTGGGGGTCAGTTACATTAAAGAAAAGACTCCGGATGGCTCCCTTTTGGGTAATGTATCTGTAGATGAAGAATGCCGGTTGTGACTATTAGCTGTTGCGTGTCTTTTATCGAGCCACATATTTTAGCAGAACTAAACATTCCCCAGTCTCAATTCATGTCAATACATTATGTCGCCTGGCCGCCCTTCGGGGATTGAAAATTGCTACAAGCTTTACAATTTGGGTTTTGTTCTAGCTAATATTTTGCTGATAATGGGACCTAGAAAGCAGCATTTGGCTCTATTGATTTGCAAGTGCCAAGAAAAACAAAGGCGACGGCATCGAACTTGAAGAAGTGCAAAATATTTATGAATTCTAATCTCCAGCACATGAATAAATACATCTGACAAACTGCAGAGTACCTTACAAGGGCTTTCCCTGACCTCCGTAATTGAAGTTCAATTGCATGTGCAGTGTTTAGAGAGCCAAGGCTCGTCCTGCCAATGTTTAACGTTCTGCTCCTCCATTAAACTCTGATTTATAAAGCCAAACAAGAGATAATAGGAAGTAATTGTTTTATTAATCACTGCCACGTGCATTTGGAGTATAAATTTATAGACTTCCAGGTCAGACTTTTACTTTTAGAATATACCCCATGTTTGCCTAATTTCGTATTGACTTGTCAAGTGGAAGTGATTGACCATGACTGCAGGCGGAATTATTTACTCTTCATGGGTTATTACTTGCTTGTTTGTTTGCTTGCAGAAGACTGGATTCGAACATGCATTCTTTGTTGCAGTCACTGATGCATTTTATGAGCTGAATCCAGGAGTAGATACCAGAGAGATGAGAAATATAAGTTTTCCCTTCATACATTTCCTTCTTATTGCAATCACTCCCGGTTTGGGCTGAATGGCATCAAAAATTGCAACAAAAGCTACATTTTTATGAGTAGTTACCTGATATGCAGTGACCTCTTACTGTATAATAATCCGATAAAGACCAAGTGCTGTAAATATATGGTGCTTGGTCCTGGTCTTTAATACTGCGTAAATACATGAGGCGGGTTAGAAGCTCCTGCTCCTGCAATCTAGCAGGTCAGGGACAGCCAAGGAGAAGACAGAAGATGTTTGTAACAGCTTCTTCCTCCCCTTTTCATAGTGCTATGTAGTGAATAGAGGGAGAATGACTCACCACCCCCAGCTCCTGTGCTAGTGGATGGAGAGGAGCAGTTTGTAATAAGTTGCATTCTGGACTCCCGTCGAGTCAGGAATTCCCTGCAGTACCTGTTGCACTGGCACGGTTATGGCCCAGAAGAGAGGTCATGGGTTCCTGCAGCGAATGTTCATGCAGATCGTCTGGTAAAAAATTTTCACAGATCAAACCCTGGTCGTCCTGGTCCTAAGGGTCCTGGGGCCCCTTCTAGAAGGGGAGGTACTGTTGCAGCCGTGCTGAGGCCTGCACCTTGCCTGCAGGCCAGACCATGTTTTGGGTGTGCCCTTGCTTCTCCAGGAGCTGAGGGGTGTGGTAGCTGCAGGAGGAAGGTCAGTCAGCAGTACTGTTTCCTCTACCAGAGACGGCGATCACGTGATTTTAGCAGACCCCAGCCAAGCTCTACCAGTGACTACTGTCACTACATGGGGGTGTTTTGCTATGGGGGTCCTATGGATCTCCCAGTTACAGTGAAAAGCTGCAAAATAAGAAAAAAATGAGTGTCTCCCAGAGGTATATGGCATCATGGGGGCCTGCAATGTGGCTAGATGGTAAGTCTTTTTGTTTTTTTTAATGCTAAAATTGTTGATTTTTAGGGAAGGGCTTATATTTAAAGCCCTTCCCTGAAAAATAATTCAGGGGTGCCGGTA
Source organism: Eleutherodactylus coqui (assembly GCF_035609145.1). Classification (NCBI taxonomy): domain Eukaryota; kingdom Metazoa; phylum Chordata; class Amphibia; order Anura; family Eleutherodactylidae; genus Eleutherodactylus; species Eleutherodactylus coqui. Next base: position 67,060,099 of record NC_089848.1, on the reverse strand, counting down.
GACCATTGCCTTTAAGGCTTCATTGAAGACAATACATGGACCTGCATTCACGCGTGTTTTTGCACGTACATGGGTGCGCACTTATGTACGCACAAAAACACGCTCATGTGACGCCACCCTCTGGTTGTAAAACACAAAGAATATTAGCATAAAGAAATAAAATACATATTTCTGCCAAAAAGTAGGTTTTTACTACAGTCACCTGAAAATTTTTTATATGATACCATATTTGAATGAAAAGGGTTTCACACTTGAAGGGGGGTAATACTCATATTTCCACTTTATGGTAAATGGTATGTATTTCCATTTGAAGTTTACGGTTGCCCTGTTTCTGCTGTTGCCTCATATTTGTATGTTTGCCTTGTTGACGCTTTTGTTGTCCAAGATTGGGCAGACCCTTCCAATGCTGCCAAAATCAAAAATTCTCTATAAGCAATAACTATGAATTGGATCCCTTTAAAATATTACTTTTATTAAACCGTTTAACAAAAAGATTGCACATGGAAATGGAGTAACTGTGTGCAGTGCCTTAGGTACCTACTGTGGAATAGTGAACAACAGGTATCTGTCCAGCTGCATTGAGAATAGCTGATAGGCTTAAGAAAGTGGTGACAAGACTTATACAGCTGGAGTAGTACTGTGCAACAAAGCCTGAGTATAGGTGCTGCCTCTATAATACCGTCAGGCAACTGGGGTCCGGGTATTAGAAGTCCTTGAAACTGCCCGCAACCCCATCCCTACCTACTTGCCCCCCTGGGCTAAGCCCCAGGGCGACAACTGGGCGACGGTCCCTAGAATCTCTAGGGAATTGGGGCAAGGAGTCAGACTAACAAACAGACACTGGGACAAACAAACACAGAGGCAAGTCAGGCAATCCGGGTCAGCAACAGGAAGATAAGCGGTACAAGCGGTCAGGCAAAGGCGAAGTCAAGGTCAAGCAAATAGTCAGACAGGGGAACAGGCAATTCCAAGAAAAATGCAATTGCAGCAGAAGACCTAACTAACACTGGAAGGAACAGAGGCGTTTAAATGCTGTCAGAGCTTCCACCTCAGCAGCTGATTGGGGTGGGGAGCCTGACAGCAGCAGAATACAATCACCGAGGCGCGCACCTGGTCATCATGGCGACGGAGATGCGGTGTGGGGCGGCACCCACCGTGTCCTTAGCAACCTGGCGGCGAGCAGGATTACACCTGCCAGGCGAGGTTACCAGAATCGGGGCTACCCTGCACCACAGAGCTGCCGCCTGGGTGATAGGACCTGCAGTGTGGGCATGAAGGCCCCTCGAGTCACCAGTCCTGACAATACCCCACAGTTGGGTACTACAGCACTTCCGTGGTATGTTATGGGTAAATCATGTTTGTTATTGTGTGTGACCAATGTTAAAGTTATGTTTTACATTCACTGCTGTATAAAGTTATCATTGACAGGTTTCCCACCCCCATAGGGTTTCAGGTCACCTAGCAACAGCCCAGGGGAGTAGTTGATCAGGTAGCAGGTACAGAGAGGGCCTGTGATTGGGTAATGTTTCTCCTACTCAGGTTGGGCTAGAGTGATAGCATAAGAGGAGAGAGTGGGTGGAAGAGGGTCAAGTGGAGTCTAGAGAAGAGGGAAGAGGAAGGAACACCTAGGAAGAGCCAGTGGGATGGGAAGGAGAAAAGTAAAGTGTGAGTACCAAGAGCAATAATTGTGTTGAGAAAAACAGACAGCAAGCAGGAAAGATATTTGATGTAAAGAAGAGAATAGAAAAAGAGGGACTAACCAGCCGAAACAGAGGGTAAAAATACAGAGAAGGAAAAGGAATTTTCAAGAAACAAAGTTATGCAGCAAAGCAGGTGAATCAAGTAGTGAGTACAGAGGATTGTTCCTGTGTCAATCTTAAACAGTCCTAAGAACTAAACACAAGGAAATGGGCAAAGTGTGTATATGTAATATTCATCTCCCAGTGAAGAAATGAAAATGTGATCTAATGTTTTTATGGAACCCCTCTAAGTAATAAACTATTTTCCTGTTTGCTCCTTTAACGCCTACTCTTGAAGTCGCTTCCCACCAATTCAATGTCTGCACTGAGGTACCACACCACACCCTCCAGGGCAAAGGGCAACTACCCCCTTTTTGATTTATTTCTCCCATTTTTATAGGTATTGTGTTTGCCCAGAATGGGTCCCTACCCGTATACAGACTGGCGTCATGACAAAACACCATCTTACCCTACCCAACTCCGCAGGTAGCCCCCCAGTGGGGATTTACACTCTTACCCTACCCGACTCCTTGGGTAGGTCCTTAGCAAGAACAGCCAAAAAAACATCAAATTACCACTATGCAACGTGGGCGTCAGGCCACTTCTTAAAGGTAAAGGAGCAGCGGCGCCACTGTGACTACCATCATTTTTGCTGTCCTCGCCAATTGCACCCTCTGTGGGTCTGGCCCGCTGCACCTCTCCATCCAAGCCTAGTAGAGTGAGTAGACTTGTGTGGGTAAGAGGGACAGTAACCAGATTAAAAAAAGTGCTATTGGAAGACAAGTTCAAATAGGAGTGAGTTAACTCTCCTCGGTGGTAAGTAAATGTTCTGTGTTTCGCAAACCATAAATGCATTAAAGCTACAGTTGTAAATTTATTGCAAGTTAAATTGAGAGGTATATAAAATAGATGATACCCCTTTGTTATAAGGATTTGGACTGGGAATGTATTAGCCACACTCCGGCTCAGGGACCAAACTTCAGCATTTTGCACAGTGTATATGCGAAATGAATGTTGCAGACTCCCAGCTAACAGCTTTCTGTGAAAGGTAGTAACACAGTGGCCATGAAGACCCATGGAGACACAGGAGAAAAGGAGCAACACCACAAATCAACAATGATTACAATGTAGAAAAATGAAAAAAATAATAAAAAGTCCGATTAAATTTCAACTAATAAAGTCTAGAGCAGATCACCATGACTATAGAAACTTATCTAATAGGTATATAAAAGTTGTCTTCAATATTATTCCATTGGGCTTAACTGAAATCCATGGGGGGGGGGGGGGGGGCATATTCTGTGCACTGTGCTCTTGTATTCACTCATTCAAGTACAGCCTAAAAGTATAGGCAAAGGGCCAAGAAATATTTAGAAAAGTATTAAATTAAAATATCTTAATGATACCTGTTTTTCTAAAAAAAGAACATTTACACAGTTTTCTGATGCATCACATATGGTATAAAATTCATGTTCTCTATCAAGTGCTAAAACTATACTTCAGATGCTGAATCGGGTCTCTGTAACTTCATTGATTCAAGCACTGCATGACATATTGTTACATACTGGGGTTTTTTCGTGATTGCATTTCACATAGAGTTATCTGTATGCTTAGCAGAAATCCACTGATAAAAGTGGCCCGAGAAGTGACAACTGCAAATAGAACCATAGGGGACATTTGAATGTACTTGAACTCAACTTCAGGGCACCACTCCAATGCACGTCATATATCTAAATTAAAGGGGTTGTCCGGCCATAAACATTAGGTCTCATTACTTCTGTTTGCCCAATACAATGCACTTTGTAATATACATTGTGCATTGTAAATAAGGCAAACAGAAGTTATTCACTTACCTTTTGGGCTGCCCCCCCCTGTGTTGCTCCTCGGTTGCCATGGGTTCCGACAAGTCTCTTGTCCTCTTCTTGTCGGGACGACAGGGACACGCTTCTCCAGCACAGCTCTGCGCATGTGCAGAAGAACTTCAGCCGCTGGGAAGCTCAGTTCTGCCTGCAGGGGAGGCGTGGCCGCTGGCTCTTCATCTCCAAGGTAAGAATGAGTGGAGGGGCGGGCTCTCGCGGGGGGGTGGAGAGGGAGAGATGGATGGATGGATGTGTGCAGGGGGGGGGTGCAGTGATGTGTGTGTGTGTGTGCAGGGACCCGGCTGACAGAAGTCGGGGGGGGTCATTGTGAGAGGGGTCGCTGTGGGAGGGGCACTATGAGGGCATGTGTGTGTGGGGAAATGTTTTGTTTTACTTTACTTTAGCAGGCTGGGGGGGGGGGCAGTAGGTAGCCTCGCAGTGGGGGGCTGCAGGAGAGTTCTCTCTCGGCTCTCCCCAACCCCTCTCCATTCACTATACACTCATGCCAGGATTTTATCCTGAAACATGAGTGTATAAGTGTCCCCTGGCTACAACCCCTCTGAGTATAGTATGCAGCAGGGGGCGGGGCCTGGGCGGGGAGAGACTGTAGAGCAGTTCAATAGAGGTGATTGTGTCATGGGCGGGGCTAGGACGTGAGCTGAGGGAGGCCATGAAATCCTGCCTTTTCATGTCTCTTACTGCCATCGGGAGCGCGCACACAGAAGAGGGAGAGCGCAGAGGCGCCATCTTTGAAAGCTGCAGTGAACATCAGATTCTAAGGTAATAAACTGACATTGCAGCTGATCTGCCTGCCGGTTTGAGCCCCTGCATGCTGGGTGCTACTATCCTTACTGAAAGGGAAGCAGCAGCATTATAAAAATTTTTACCCTGTGTGGCCGGACAACCCCTTTAAAGGGGTTTTTCAGGACTTTTACATTAATGGCCTATTGATAGGATAGACCATCAATATCAGATTTGTGGGAGTCTGGCTTCAAGCATCCACCAATCAGTTCCTTAAAGGCACAAGTGTTGCGGACTGGTACACACTAATAGATCATATAGTTGCCAACTATCCTACTTTTGTCTGGGTAATCTGAAATGTCAGGCACCTAGCCATTTTGAATACATTATAACAATGTAAGTTAATAAAAGGACATAATCTTCATCCTTTGACCATTAGGGAATGGAAGGAGTAAAGGTCCTTTTACATGGGCTGATTATTGGGCCCTAATGTCTCTTTAACCGCCCATTCACCCAACAATTGGCCCATGTAAAGGGACAAACAATCAGCCACACTAGTTCATCAGCCGATTATTCAAATAAGAAGGTGTAAACAGGTGTAGTGACCCAGATTGTCCTACAGGGCAATCCTAAGGTCAATAGGTCAGAGGGACCTCGTTATGAGCCCTTAATAGGACATTGGAGGAACCCTTTAGGGGAAAAACCCTATTATCCCCAGCAATAGGGTAAATTACATCTGCTTAGCAACAGTGCCCCTGGTTTTTGGCTGTCCCCAGCTAATTTTTGGGTTGGTCATCCTCTCCTTATGGTAAAATTTATGTGACTCGGGGAAACTGGCCATGTGACTCAGAATTAAATCTGTAATTGAAAGAGAGAGAGTAGGAGGAGGGAGTCGAGCACATGCAGTACGCAGGGGAAGGGAAGTGAGGGGTCGGTGGAGAGAAGTGATCAGAGAAGGAAGTGCTGCAGAGAGGAGCAGAAGCCAAGGCCTGGCTGAGGAAAGAACCCAGAGCATAAGAGGAGTCTATTTTAACCCTGCCAGGAGACACCTGAGCCAGGGAAGATCCTTGTGTAAGCCGGAAAGATACGGGACACCGCAACTGTGAGTCTAAGAAGTCCCTGCACAGTCAGGAGGCAGTTTTTCCACAAGAGAGCCTGCACCATACTTCACATCTCGCAAAGGAGTTTAGAACCCAAATTTAACCCATTCCTAAAGGTGCCAGTTTCAGCTGGGAGAATAACACCAGAGGCCTGCAAGCGTCCCACCCAGTCGTTCAACATAATTTTATTATACAATGATTGCTTAGAAGTTAATCTGTGAATGCATTGTGGATTTTACCTATGGCATCCTCCACATCCATCTAATTTGAAGATGGAGTAGCATCATTTATCACTCCATAGAATATTCTTTCACTGCTCAACTGTCCAATGACGATTCTCCTTGCACCATTGTAGATGGGCGGATCCACTATGCTTTGTGATGGATGGCTTGTATGTGGTGGCAAAACCTGTATATCCAATAGCGTGAAGGTTCCGTCACAAACTATGGCTGATACCGTCAAGGGTCTACATCTTATGTAGCATGGTTTAGGACATGTGATATGCTAATAGGACACAATCCATTCTACTGGTAGAATAGTGTATGTGACCCCCACTACTGGCAATGTAGTGTTTCTCGTTGCTCCTGTGAAAAAGTTCAGTTAGTTCATCAGAAGATTTTGCATAATCTAAATCAACCATACAAATCAACATTACTTTTACAACTTAAAATGACTTTATTACTATAACTTTATCTCATTGTTACAGGTACCACCGAAGCTAGACATCACAATATACATGTAGAGAGAAATATTTGCTTAGAATGATACATCAACAGTATTCACTCTCGTTTTGCTTATTTACATTACTCTCTGTTAGTTTATCCAAAAACAGATGGTTCGTAGATGAATGTCACTTCATTGGTATTTTAAAATGAAGCATTTCTTTCAATCAACATGAGGAAAGATGGTGGAAGTGATGAGAAGGATGTTATTGTTTACAAGGAAAATGTTTTAAAAGTAAAGCAAAACCAAAGAGCGAGACATTTGGTGGGTTTTAAACTAAATTAGAAAAACTAGATTATTCAATGGTATGTAGAATTTGCTCCTTTCTGAAATATACACTGCAAATTATGTTACACAAGAGGACTGTCAACTGACAGATTATTATTATATACCAATTAAATTACTGGGGCCTTTTTCAACTGCTGACTACCCTGGCGGTCCTTTTTCCCCCATCCCATTTTCATGTCTTGAGTTAACTTTCATTGTATTTGCTAACAGTGCAGCCTCTGTGGACAGTGGAGTTAATAGAGGTTGGAGGGCCCACAGCAATAAAAAAGGATTCAAGCCTTTTTAAGTACTGCTTAACACCAATACATTCCTAGCCATTTGTGATTAGAGTTCTTGGTGCCCACATATTATTCTCCTGGCAAATCTATCTACAATAGCATTCTAGGTGGGAACTATGAGGAGACTGTCAGGCTATGCGTTCTGAGACCTGTGGTTCTACGAGTTTCCAGGAGCACACCTTCACAGGTGTGGAATAATTGTGCTGGCTGAGTGTAGTGTTCTTCAGCCAGCCAATCTCCACTGTTCTGCTGCATATATATATCTCAGTCCCTCTGCATAAGGAAGCTGGTATCCCTTCACTCAGAACTGGGTGTTATGCATGTTAGTCTGTAGTGCTTCTCTCACCTTCCCTGAGGACGGTCTGGAGACCTGTTGTTCCTGTTTTCCATCTCATGCAGACCCCCTACTCCCTTCCCCTTTTACAGGTGCGGCCCGCAGACATCTGATGTCTCGTATGGTCAGATGGGTGATTCCTGACATGGTTCCCTGTATATCAACATGGTGGCTGACTCTCTTTCTCCTTGGTGTGAAGGCACTTGGGCTAGCTATGGTTTGATATCTGTATGCATGAGAGTTCTGAGTGGAGTCCTGTTCTGTTCTGTGGTGTGAACATTCAGGGGTTTGTTCTGTGTTCTGTGTCTGTGCAGGTGGCCAGATATGTTGTGTGAACAGTCCTGTTCAGTGTGCATTAGTGTGAACAGTGATTTGTTCTGTGTGTCTGTGCAGGTGTCTGGACATGTGGTGTGAACTGTCTTGTTCTTCATTGCATGCAATCCCTGGTGTGTTGGTGTATATGTGTGAATTGTGTCCTGTCCTGCTGTGGATCATTTACCATCTCTGAGTGAGTTAGGTCCTTAGGTTTCAGTGCGGGGCCGTCACTATCAGGACAATCACCCTGCTTACAGGCAGGTTTCCTGGGGCTAGTCGTCTCATTAGAGTATCAACCCACGAGACAATGAAGACCCTTGAAGTGGGCTCGGTGGCTTAAGTATTTTGGCCAAAATACAAAACTAATACCTTGTGCATTCTATAGTTATTCCATCTGGCTATGTGTGCAGGTATGTGTGGGTTCGTGTTTTGAGCGGTTGTTTCTAAGTTATGTCCGCTTGTTCTGGATTCTGCCAGCAGTTTGTCAGTTCATGAGTGAGTGCGGAAGGAAGGATAGACATAACAGAATGTACACATCTCAGGCAGGAGGTATGTGAACAGCCATGTCATTTGCACCAGATCTGTGTGTGTGTTGTGCCTTTATTCTGGTCCCCCCCCTTGTCTGTCATATGTGTTCAGCTGCGTTATGCCGATATTGATAAGTCCTATACGTTGTTTTGTCAGTCTGGGGTTTATGTCTGTCCCTGAGTCCCGTTGGTAGTTCTACAGTTTTCTGTCCCTTGGTGTTCTGTGTGCGCATTTGTGTGAGATCTGTGGGTGACAGATCGAATGCATCCGTGCATAGGCGTGGTGTGCCTGGCAGATGTAATGTAGTGACCAGCCTTATCTTTTGCATCAGACCCCTGTGTGGCATGTACCTGTGTTTTATTTTCATCAGATCTGACACATTTGCAGGCGCACTAGGCCCGTATGGATAAGACCTGTGTGAGGTTTGTGTCAGTTATGTTTAGTGTGCTTTGGTGTGAACAGCGATTTGCTCCGTGTCTGCACAGGTGGCCCGATAGATGGTGTGAACTGTCCTGCTGTGTGTTGCATGCAATCCCTGGTTTGTTGGTGTGTAGGTGTGAACTGTGTCCTGTCCTGCTGTGGATCGTTTACCATCACTGGGCAAGTTAGGTCCTTAGGTTTCAGTGCGAGGCCGTCACTATCGGGACGATCACCCTGCTTGCAGGCAGGTTTCCTGGGGGTAGATGTTTCATTAGAGTAGGGATCCAAGAGACAAGGAGGACGCTTGAAGTGGGCTCACAAGCGTGTTAAAACGATCCTCCAGTTTCTGGACAAAATTCTGTCCTGGACCAGAGGAGGAAGGAGCATACATTGCCTGCATTTGTTCTTCTTTGCTATCCCTCCAATCCACCAGTTCCAGGTCCCATTTTCAGCTATCCAAGATGTCTGATGCAGTCTTCAGACTACCTAATTCCCACAGTGCATTGCATCTGCTCTCTGATTGGCTACAGCTGCTACCTTGATCAGCACTGGCCAATCAGAGAGCAGTGTACAGTGTGCATTAGGTAGTGAGAAAATTACAGCAGCTATCTTGGGTGGCCAAAAATGGTGCCAGGAACTGACAAATTGAAAGGGCCGCACAGAAGAACAACTACAGGTAATATATCATTCTCCCTCTTCTGTCCTGGGACAGAATTTTCTCCCAAAACCAGAGGGTCATTTTAATACAATCCCTACCAGTGCATGATGCACCTATTGTATGAAGGCACGCATGCCTCTTCATATGTTAGGCACATCTTGGTTCATTTGTGCAACTACACAAAATCTATGCCAACCCTCAGCCTCACACTAAAGTTATGATAACATTTATGACAGTTTATGGCATAAATTATACATAAATCGTTTGGGATGGGGTAGCCATATGTCCTCCTGATAAGCCAAGCCCACTTTAAAAAAAAATGGTGTGGAATGGAGTAAATATAAAAAGTTGCAAATTTCACCACCATTTGCCACCACTTTTCACTCGTTAAATTCACCCTATAAACCCATAAATTGTTTTAAATACTACGTCCCCCCAACCACCTGGCCCCTCCCTAAAAAAAGAAATCTGAAATGTTCTGTTGCTATCTTTATATAGGGGTGATGTAACTAAAAAAAAGAAATAACACGGGGGTCCCAAGAAGGCAGACGGTAAAAAATGCAATGATATGCACCTATGACCAGTCTTCCTGGATCCAGTGTCCAGGACCTGAATTTGAGGATCCCGATGCAGACTTTTCTTCCCCTTGTCTTTGGCCACAACTCCAACCATCTTCTACCATGCTCCCTGTTCACTAGCTGCACATTCAAGGTGATGGGCTTCTGCCTTCTTCCTCCTGCACAGTACATATGCCCATAAGTCTGCCGCAGTCAACTCTCTGGGCCCAGCCATGAACTGGGACAGTACCTGCCTGTATGTATCTGACACTCATCTGCAGACATTTTTTTAGTGGCTAATGTTTTAAAATGAAAAATGAGGTATGGGGCCAAGTGATGCTTTTATAGCACTGGGCCCCTCTTTATTTGTCTCTACCGAAGGGTCAAGCTCAGCCCATTACAACTCCCAGCATTCCATCAGTCTGCAGCTGTCAGGGCATGCTTATACTGGGACATTTTTATAATAGAACACTTTTTAGACCAAAATTGTATTTTTATCACCTCATTCCACAACCGATTACATTTTTATTTTTCTGACAGCTTTCTGAGCTGTTGTTTATGGCTGGATGAGTTGTAGTTTCTTTTGGTACTATTTTAAGGAACATGTGCTTGTTAATAATTTTTAAATTACATTATTTTGGATGTGGAAGAATGAACAATAGCAATTTCAGCGTTCACTCTGCGGGATAATGCACACAATATTTTTATAGAATAGGTCATTATAAATGTGATTTTTAGTATGCGTGTGACATGTTTTCCATAAATGAAGGAAAAATGTGTTGTGGATTTTTTTCTTGGTATGACCTAAGTTCAGCAGTCAGGATATGCTCATGTTATTTGAAGGAGGAGGCTGGATGGGATTTGGTGTGGTCAGGGACAGAGACTGAGTGTGGCTTAGAAAAACTGCTGTTGGGGGGCGTGGCTTGGATGCAGTCCGAGACAGTCGTGTGGTCTTGAGCTCCGCTTTCAACCAGCTAGTTCAGCGACAAAAAGCGACTCCAGCTGCTTAAAAAACCTCCAGCGACACCGAGGAAGATCGGCGGGTAGCAATGCCGAAGAGGAGAAATCCAAAGACACCTTTGAGCAAGGTGTCCGACTTCTTTACACCTTGTGGTGCGGGAGGAACGGGACCGCCGGGTGAAAACGGCTCTCCTCCATCTGCAAGCTCCCCCATGGCATCCGAGTGCTTTCCTGATGCTCCGGGGGTGAGACGTGCCGGCGGCTCGGGGACGCTGAAGGGAGAGCCGCTGCGGAACACATCCCGACGTCGGGTGAACAACACAGCCGGGGAGATCGTCTCCGGAGCCATGGCAAGCCCAGAGGGGTTACCGGCTGGCTCCCGAAGTACAGAGGGAGCGGGACCGCCGAGCGGTGACGGCTCCCCTATGTCTGCAAGCTCTTCTGCAGCGCTGGGGGACTCTCCGGGGGCTGTGGGAGCGGGACATGCCGGCGGCTCGGAGCTGCTGGAGGAGGAGCTGCCGATGAGCGCATCCAGAGGAGGGGTGAGTGACTTAGCCGAGAGGCTCGACATTAGCGCTACAACACATCTCAAAATGGCGCCAAATAGTTCCCGCTCTCCCTCTTCTTTATCCACCCCCTTCGTAAGCCCTGAAAAACAGTGGCCCCGTCTCTCCCCTCCTGTCAACTCATTCCAGCTTGAGAGGGAGACGGAAGAAAATTTCTTAAATAACATCCCATCTTCTAGCCTCCCGGCAACGGAAGATTTTATCAAGAATATGTTGATAGCATTACATGGTTCACTGCACAAAGATATCAAAGCCATGTCAGCTTCCATTAACTCATCTTTACAAGAGATAGAGTCGCGGACCGACCATCTAGAAAATAAGATGGGAGAAGTAACCGCATCTCACAATAAATTAATAGACGCCCACTACTCTCTTGAAGATGAAATCGAAGCTATTAAAAACAAGCTTACTGACCTAGAAGACAGGAGTAGGAGGAACAATGTCAAGTTCAGAGGCATTCCAGAAAGCGTCTCTCAAGCTGACTTAAAAAAATATCTGACCAAATTAATTAAAAATTTCCTACCAAATGCCTCAGAACAAGATTGCATCATTGACCGAGCCCACAGAATAATGAAGCCAAGTTTCTTGCCAGACTCGGTCCCACGTGACGTAATAGCAAGAATTCACTTCTTTCATATTAAAGAAGCACTAATGGCGGCATCGAGAAAACACGGACCCTTACCAACCCCGTATACTGGTGTGGGGCTTTTCACCGATTTATCGCAAAATACCATCCAAGCAAGAAAGGCCTTCCACCAAGCTACTGCATCCCTGAGAGCCGCAAAAATCCCATACAAATGGGGTTTCCCCGCTAAAATTATTATACACAAAGATAACGCTGTGCATGTCCTCTCAACCCCGGAGGAGAGTATCAGCACTTTAACAAAATAGAACATTTTGCTACCAGAGAATCCCTTACCAAATAAGCCCCAAAAACCTCAGAGATCGGCTCGCCGATGCGCGCTTCCACCTGCTCCCCTCTAAAGATTCTACCTGATCTTCACCAGAGGCCCAACTTCTAGCAAATGCTGGACTCAATTTATGTCTTCAAAGACAACTGGCTGAGTTACCCCAAGCCGAACTTTTTCACCCCCAAACATGACCCAGGTTAAGTTACCTGCTTTTCTATGTTTCTTTACCTGCCTTTATCTACAGATGCTCATCCATTGCTCCGAAGAAAGAGGATTTACACTCCCTGATGATAGCGTCTTTTCCGCATCCTTCGTTCCTCGCGGCAGGAAGAGCAACCCACCGCCACCTCTACTCTCAATTAACAGGTCTATAATTGTTTTTGCCTGTTCTTTAGTTATTGTTGTAAATGTTATTTGTGCTGCTTTAGTGCTTCCACTTCATAAGCTTTTGATACCCCCCAAAAATGTCTATTAAGATATGCTCTCATGACGTAAGGGGTCTGAATTCCCCCTTTAAAAGGGCAATGGTGTGGAAGGACGCTAAAATCTCTAAAATAGATGTGCTGTGCCTTCAAGAAACTCATTTCGCCCGCCACTCTAGCCCTAAATTCACAAATACACATTACCCACACATTTTCACAGCAAACACTCAGAAAAAGCAAGCTGGTGTGCTGATAGCCATTAGCAACAATGTACGCTTTTCCCTTAAAGAACTAGTGACTGACGACAAGGGTAGATACTTGATCCTCACAGGTACAATTAATGAAACCTTGGTAACCCTAGTAAATGTATATGCACCGAACAAAACACAGATATCTTTTCTAAATAAATTAATAAAAAAGGTTAGGAAACAACACACGGGTAAATTGGTTATCTGTGGTGATTTTAATACTATCCCAGATAAAAAGATAGACTCAACCTCACAGTCTAGAACCACAACTGTACTCCAACCATGGCTACACAAAGAGTGCCTCTACGATACCTTTAGATGCCTTAACTCCTCTTCGAGGGAATTTACATTTTACTCACCAAGGCACAAATCATATTCTAGGATTGATCTATTCTTAACGGATAGGTGGACCCTTTCGTCAATCTTAAACTCCACAGTGGGAGTCACTACGTGGTCAGACCACTCACCTATTTATCTGACAATAAAAACGGGCCCCCCCCTTCAAGCAAACAAGAATTTGAAGAAACGATATTAACCTTTTCAAATCCCCTGTAAACCAAAAAATAATTGTAAACGCCTTATTAGAATATTTCACTATAAACTCAACCCCTGATATCAGCAACTTTACCCTTTGGAATGCTCATAAAGCGGTCATAAGAGGGATCCTAATAAAACTCAAAGCACAGGAGAAGAAAAACAAACAAGAAAAAATAGATCTCTTACTAAATAACATAAAAGAAATGGAAATGCTACAACAAAAATCTTTCCAAAATAAGATCGCTTTGGAACTAGCCTCCTTAAGAAGAGACCTACATAAAACTCTCCTAGATAATTTCAACAAAAATCTTACTTACTCTAAAGCAAACTTTTACTCATATATGGATAAACCCTCGAAGTTAATGGCCAACCTCGTCAAAAAAAGACAAGTTAAAACAAAAATTCCATACATCACAAAGAATACCTCCTCAACAACAAAAATCACTCACCCCCAACTAATAGTGGAACAATTTAAAGACTATTATAACAACTTATACAACCTAGCGAATAATTCGGATGAAACCCACCCAACAACAGAATGCATAAACAGCTTTCTAAACAATATATCTCTTCCCACACTAAGCCCACATAAAGAGGCGCTAAACAAACCAATTTCGACGGATGAAGTACGTAAAGCCATTAACAGTTTAAAAAACTATAAATCTCCTGGGCCAGATGGTTTAGCAAATGAATACTACAAATTCTTTGCTCCCTCTATATTGCCTTACCTAACTTCCACATTTAATGACTCAGCTAGATTGGGCACAATGCCGGAGGAGATGCTTCAGGCTATCATCATCACACTGCCCAAACCGGGCAAGCCTCCCACAACCCCAGCGAATTTTAGGCCCATTTCCCTCTTAAATACTGATGCGAAGCTCTACGCAAAAATTCTTGCAAATAGGCTCCTAGAGGTTTTACCCACGGTCATACATAATGACCAGGTGGGATTTACCAGAGGTAGAAATGCAACGGATGGTGCACGAAGGGCACAGAAATTGATCGAGTTGGTTGGCTCGAGTCGGACGCCTTCTCTCTTCCTTTCCCTGGATGCAGAGAAGGCGTTCGATAGAGTCCACTGGGGTTTCGCTTTCGCGGTCCTCAGGAAGTTTGGGGTGGGGGACTATTTCCTCCGCGCAGTCCAGGCTCTATATACGAGACCCTCGGCCAGAGTTCTGGCCGACGGAGCACTTTCCTCATCCTTCTACATCACCAATGGCACCCGACAGGGTTGCCCTTTATCCCCATTATTGTTCGTCATGTTAATAGAACCACTGGCTGAGTTGATTAGGATATCTCCAGGAATAAGAGGATTCCCGATGGGAATGAGACAATACAAAATCGGCCTTTTTGCTGATGATGTTCTCATCTCGTTAACTGATCCTCTAAATTCTTTGCGAAATGTGCACGACTGCATTTCCCAATTTAGCACAGCTTCTCTATACAAACTAAATACTGACAAATCATTAATACTGGGGTTCAACATAGATTCTAAACTAAAAACTCTCATCCAAAAAGAGTTCCCTTTCCAGTGGAGATCAAATGTGACATACCTAGGCATCAAGCTATGCAGCAACAAATCAGAAACAATTCCATTAAACCTGGATCCGCTACTGATTTCCCTTGGAGGTGAACTAGAAGAACTAAGCAAAAGAGAGATGTCCTGGTTTGGAAGAATAGCCATTTACAAAATGCTGGTTCTTCCAAAGATTTTGTATTTCTTCCGCACGCTATCCTTACCAATCCCCCAATCTACAATTTTTAAATTCCAAAAACAAATGTTAAACTTTATATGGAACAACAAAAAACCCAGAATAGCAGCTTCTATCTTATACCAGCATAGGAAGCAAGGAGGCCTGGGGGTGCCTAATCTCCAGGCTTATTATAATGCCACTATACTAAGCCAATCCAGTAATTGGCTGAGAGACCAGCAACTCCCCTCCTGGTGCCATATGGAAAAATATATAAACAAAAACAGATCTTTGGGGTCCTTAATTAATGCCTCAATTATAGGAGCATTAAACCCAGAAACCTTCTTCCTTCTACAATTTCAAGATGCAACCCCCCTAATGCAGGTTACTCTTCAATGTTGGAGGCAATTAACACTCAAACTCAAACCGGGCCCGAGAGGTCCGCCAATAGATCTCCCTTTGGAGATTCTCAATTATTTTATACAAGACTTCAACCCAAAAAAATGGAACAACTTTGGGATAAAGAAATTGTCTGATCTAACTGACAAAGGAAGACTTCTCTCGTTTCAAGAAATACAAAATAAATTTAAATTGCTTGACTCTGAAGCCTTCTCTTACATAAAAATCTACTCCCTACTAAACAACTCCAACCTAACTAACTTCTCTTCCCCAAGGGAACTAGAACAACTACGCTCTACATGCAAAAATTCACACAATTCCCACACCAGAATTTTTTACAACCTCACTTCAGGTAACAAAAACAACCCAAAAAGAATACACCTACTAAACTGGGAGCTTGACCTAAAAAAGAAAATAACCACCCTACAATGGACAAAAACATTTGAATGGGCCAACAAAGCCACCTTATCTGCTAATATTCTTCAAACCCATTATAAGGTGCTATCCAGGTGGTACTATACTCCCACAAAACTAAGAAGATTCTTCCCTAATTTTGACAACAAATGCTGGAGAAATTGTGGCCATGAGGGCTCATTGTTCCACCTGTTCTGGGAGTGTCCCCTGATTAGAAATTTCTGGGAAGAGGTCTTTAATACCATACAAACTATCTCAGGGACACCCCTACCCCGTCTACCTCAGCTTGCTCTCCTTCTTATAGACTGTGATATAATTCCGACGAAAAAGAGGAGATGGATATGTCACTTTCTTCTATCAGCAAAAAATGTTATAGCAAAAAGATGGAGAGTGTCATCCCCCCCCTCTATTAAAGACCTTTTAGATGTTACTGCGGACGATTACTGTTATGAGAAAATCTACGCAAAAAATAATAACTGCCTTGATAAGTTTAATCAAAACTGGAAATATTGGCAGCAATTTGAGTTAAAAAAGTTGTTTTGAATTTGTTTATATTTCTTCCTCTACACTTTATATTTTATATTTGATTTACGAGAACACAACCAAAAGGACTCAAAAGTAAAACGCATATTTACTTATCATTATGTGTGAACCGCTTAGAAAATCTATGTATAAGCAATGTTGTGTCTATGTTTCTCTTTGTAAAAATGAATAAAAATTACTATTTAAAAAAAAAAAAGAAAAACTGCTGTTGCATCTGATAGCACACTGGCAAGCACCTCCTAAAGCATGTTTCAAAAGCTTTGCCCACATGTACAGCTTAGACACCCAGAAATCAGAGGGGCCAACACAATGTCTGAGTGGACCATCATGAACAAGTGTTGCCTATGACTGTGAGTCCTACCCTGTTCTATCACTGCAGGCTGCAATGGGCTGAAAAAAGGATGCCACACCTCTGTTAGATTTTCCCTGCCACCAATGGTAGTGGCGCCGCAGCGGCTTCCTGTTCGTCTGCCATGAGCCACAGAGCTGTGATCCATTGTGGATACGTTCTCACGGCATTGGAGATATGCTCTGCTTAAGCTGCTTAACAGTCTGTTCTGATACTGTTGCATTTTGAGGTTCCTCTCCACTGCCAGAATGAGATTTGTAATTTTGGCCTTGAAGTGGGGATCAAGAAGAGTCGCCACCCAGTAATGATTTGATGTTTTGTTGTGTAATGGTGGACTGGCTAGAGTTGGTATGCCTTCCTCCTCCAAAGACAACAACTCGTCATTGTCCCTAAGGCCTTGTAGCACTTGTTCCAGCAGGTAGACAACAGGGATGGTCATATTGATCAGTGTGTCATAATTACTGACCATTTTGGTAGCTTCCTCATAACAGGCTAAAATAGCACAAACATCTTTAATCTGGATCAACAAATAAGAAATCATAATGCCAACTCAAGATGAACATAACCAGCATAGCACACTGATTTCCAATGGCCTATACGTTGCACCTCTGTCTCAGATAACCCATCCTTTGTCGCCTCCATCGCAGTCCTATGTGGAAGAAATGGGTACAGAATTCTGCCGCATTTATCCCCAAAGATTCCAAGCCATGTCGAAACAAGAATTGAAATTGAAACCTGGAAAGCATGCGCTTGAAACATTGAACACCCACCCCCACATCTAACTGCCAAAAATCCAGACACCAGATTTAATGGAAATACTGAATCTTGAATTACTTGTAACGGACTCCACATGCAATGACCTGTCCATTATCAACCTGCGGATGTGTAAATGGGTGGACTCCTTGCATATAAACACATTGTCAGACTGTAATCCCTCTGATTTGAACTTCGATTATATTGATTAGCCATATTTAACTAGTATGCCCATGAGGACATAATATTCGATTGGTTATATGTATTTGTGTTGTCTTGCTCTTTTTAAACTTTATTAGCTTTATTAAATAAAAGTGAAGTTTTAGTCTTTTTCAGTGACCCTTATTAATATAGAAGGACCTTTCTGCAACGGTGGTAGTGAACTTCAAGAAAGGAATCAATTCATTAATGCATAGAGCCCCAAAGACACACAAGCTAAAAGCCACTGCTAAAATTAAGGCTCGAACGAGGAACTGCACACCAACCCCATCACTGAAATTAAACTACATAATAGGGAATACGTTACCCGACGCCTGTAGTCTCACAGCACCCTTTTCTATTTCCATCCCTTTAAGGTCTGTGAAACTAAAAGTCATCAGGAAATGTCAACCCAACCAAGTATTTGAAAATAAAATGAAACCCCTGCTAACTGACACTGGGCCACTGTCCCCAAAATGCCAAGGTTCCTCAAAAACATAAGGTACTCAACAGTTACTTCCAATTAACTACAATCATCTGTAGCTACTGCCTTACTACCCACCAAACTAAGTGACTCTTCCCATGCCTTACCATGCACACCGTAGGTGGCTGATGTCATCGATGAGTGGATCGGATCCATCAGTTACTCCCAACCAGGTCCCAGAGGAGTGGAGGGCATGCGTGACCCACAACATCAACCTGAGCATGTAATTCATGGAAATCCACCCAACAAACACCTGGTACATGAAGAGCACAGAACCAAATGTTGAGCTAAGGCACCGAATCACTAGATGACAAAGCAAGCATAGAACTGGAGGGATAGAGGATATCAAATTATTGGCGTACTAAACCACTTATATTGTCCAACCAAAAATGAACCCTCCTATTTGCAAACCCGGCTCATAGGCATAATCCAGCAGGTGAAAACCAATAAACCCAACAACGATTGCAATTGCTGCACTGTGACCTTGTGAACAGATCAAAAATCAGCAATCAGCTCAAGCAAAGCAGTCCACCTAACTGGTGTAGACAGAAAACCATTGGCACTGCATCGATTTCAATACTGAGTAAAGATAACGTTGTTGCAGAGCCCTTCGTCTTCACTGTGGACAACAGCAAACCAAAATGAGACATGGAAAAAAAATCCAGAAGGTACTTACAAATATGGGAGTCATCTGGAGCAATGAAGAGAAAACCCCACATATAGTGTATTTACTAACAGCAGTTTCAGAGCGCACAATCCATTCCAAAAAGGAACAAAAAAATTTGAAATAATGGCATAAAATGGAACATCTACTAGGAAGATAGGCATAAAATTGTAATTACCATCCACAAAACAACCCCCAAAGAGGATATCTACGGATTTGGAAAAGGGGAAACTGAAGGACCTAACCATATGCCCTAGGGAAACCCCCCTCCAAATCTTTTCCAACAAAATACCCTAATAATCTGCAGCTGATTTCAAATTATTTACAAAATACGAAGCAGAGTAAACTGAAACAGAATAAAGAAGCCGAATGAAAACCCCAAACAGATCTGTGTTGCAGCATCTTTATTGGGATAGCAGTCTAGTTACAGCCTCATTGTGACCATGTGAAGCGGAATCCTTGCGGTCATCCTGGGGTCCCAGCTTTCCTGGAAGTTTTGATGGAGAGCGGGAACATCGGACCACTGATAGCACAGCTCTGCAAGATGAATACTTGTGCTTGAACCTGAAGAGTCTGTAAAAATGACAGTGTCCTTCATTGAAAAGCCAGCTGACTCCTTGTTGATGAACAGCTGCTGCCGGAATAGGCGGTGACTGTTTTCCGCACATCGGCCACCTTAACCCCCCAGTCTAAAGTTATTTGCAACCATTGACTTGTGATCATACGGCCTGTCAACGAGTCTCTGCTCCTTGTCAACAGTATGTTGATCAACAGAAATCAGCAACCATATATGAACATATTGGTTACTCCAGATTTTTTCCTTCATCTCCTCATCCAAATGGAGTACCAGAAGCTTATGGACCCATTTGAGAAAAATGGTCTACCAAAGCCTAAAGGGTTGGGAGTATGGAGGCATCTGGTACTGTGGGTTAGCACCAAGCATCATGTTGCAGAAGGCATCTATGTCCATTAGCCTGAAGGGCAGCATTTCCATTGCAAGCAGCTGTGCAGTGCTTGTGTTCAGGCTGCGTGCTCATAGATGAATGGGGTGATATTTTATTTATGTTCCCATAGCTGGGGGATGGAGGGCAGGCTACTGACCTGAGACATGCTGGAATATGGGGAAGATGTTAGTGTCTGTGAAAGTGGTGGTGATGGTGGCGGCTCAACTTCTGCTCTCCGTTTCCCACTCCTGGCTCTGAAACCTGCAAATGGATCATTAATTGCGAATGAACAATTGCATTAATGATGGTTTGCCAGCAATACAGAGCAGATCAGCCTGTATTAAGGGCTTTTAAATGACTACTAATCTCATTGATCACCTCTTTTTACAAGGCTTAAATGGAGCTATGAAAAAGGACTCTTAAGCTTATCATACACTTTTTCATGGTTGTCATTATGTTTGACAAAATCATAAGCTTAGACATACATTGAGGATCTGGGCTTCTGCCATGATCTGTGACCTAAGCTTCTATAGATAGGATTAAAATCTGTAGTTTGGCTCAAGTGTCCTTACAAATGTTACCCACAACAGCATCTGACAATAACTGAAGAAAATCCAAGATGTCAGATCAGATTTTCCTGACTTGTCTTGTGGTCAGTGTCAAGCACAGTCTTTTGTGGCATGTAAAACTGGTAAGTGACAGCAGTAAGGGGTCAAAATTAGTCATAAATGGAAGACAAAAATCACTAGTGTATGGCCAGCTTTAAAAATTAGTAAAAAGCATGACATGTAAACATTGTATTTGTGAAGTCCAATATACTTCTCAAATGTGAGCATCTTGTATACAGTAAGTGCAGTGTTACAAGTGGCAAACATAGGCATGAACAAGGGGCAAAGCAAAGTTATGAAAAAGGGGCAAACGGACATGAACAAATATCTCCTTATCCATGTACATGTATATTCTGTAAAGTTAAACGTGCACTGCAGAACTGCGAACTGGAACTCAGAAACAGTGGACATAACTGAGCAGCAGACAAAAAACACTGACTGACAAATGCTCAAAGACTCACCAAGCATACCCACACACATAGCCAGATGGAATTGCTATAATAAGTACAAGGAATTAGTTTGTTGATTTGCCAAGTCACTTAAGCCGCGAGCCCAACTTCAAGGGTCTTCGTTATCTCACGGTCCCTACTCTAATGACACAACTAACCCCAGGATACCTGCCTATAAGCAGGGCGATCACCTCAATAAGGGC
This sequence comes from Eleutherodactylus coqui, assembly GCF_035609145.1. Taxonomy (NCBI): domain Eukaryota; kingdom Metazoa; phylum Chordata; class Amphibia; order Anura; family Eleutherodactylidae; genus Eleutherodactylus; species Eleutherodactylus coqui. The sequence goes on along the minus strand of NC_089848.1, from coordinate 67,039,219 downwards.
AGCCCTGCTCTGGAACCTAAGGACCTAACTAGCCCTAGATGGTAAATGATCCACAGCAAGACAGTTCACACCAAATGCCCCGAGAGCCGCACAGACACGTAGGAGCATGGCACTGTTCACATTGAAAATAGTGAGCACTGCGCAGACACCTCATGTCCAGTCACATGCACAGAACATATAGAAGACTGCACAAACATGCAGGAACACAAGACTATTCACACTGCAGGAGTGAAGCCAGTAAAAACTGACAAAGAGCTGGTATATATATAAGCAACAGCCCTGTGAGATTGGCTGACTGGAGCAAACCACATCCAGCCAGCTCAATCAACCACCTGTGAAGCTGTTCTGCTAGAAACACTGTGGTACAACAGAATCCAGCCAGCACAACCCTAACAGTGCCTCTCCCCTAAAGAGAGGCCACTGGGGATACAGGTGCATAACATGCAGTCTGTGAAGCAATTTTATTATTCTTATATATGGTGGCTCAGTGGTTAGCACTGTTGCCTTGTAGCACTGGAGCCTGAGGTTCAAATCCACCAAGGACAACATCTGCATAGAGTTTGTATGCTCTACCCATGTTTGCATGGGTTTCCTCCGACACTCCCAAAAAGATTTCAGATAGGTGAATATAGATTGTGCGCCCCAATGGGAACATTAGTGATGTACAGTGCTGCAGAATACGTATATGCTATATAAATATGTAAAAATAGAAAAACTATTATTAATTATCTTTATTTGCAGATATAGAACTTCAACTTCACATTTAATGCATTACATTTTAAATGGCATGTCATGTGTTCAATGTCAATTTAAAGTTTGCTACCTCATGATACTGTATGTAAGAGGTTAAATGTCAAGTTAACATTTGCTATATCTGTATATAGTGCTTACTTATTTCACCACAATTTACCAATTCAGAGGGTACATGTATACAGGCATTATAGGGTAAGGGTGGCCATACACATTAGGCCAAACCCACAGATTTCAGTAGGTAAGACTGATCATCAAAGGGGAGATAGGGATTGGGTAGTTGGATTTCCCACTTCTTTACATTCAGAACACATAACCAATAGCCACATTCAACAGAGAGCTATGTGACGTGTATGGCCAACCTAACAAGCTAATCAGCAATACAAATAGAAGGGCAATTCTCTTCTATTTTCAGAAAACAGGACTGTTTTTTTTTTTTTTTTTTTCTCATTAAATTTTTATTGAATTTCACAATCAGAAATACAAGTATTCATTATTAATAAAACAGTATTTTTTTTTTTTTTTCTTAGGAAAGTTACAACAGAAAATCAGAGGCATTTAAATTTTTCAGTGTGAAATCATGTTTTGTCATTTAAGAAACATATTGTAGAGTTTGTTAGGTAAGTCCGGAGATAGGGGGGGGAGAGCTGGTAGGTAAGGGGGGGGGGGGGGGGGGGAGAGCAGAACAAAGGGAATATGGGAAAGCGGGGGTAGGAAAAAACAAAGAAAATAACAGTTTTAGACATCCAGCTGAAATCTGTCAAACCATTGTTTCCATACTGCCGCGTATTTTAGGTATGAGTTATTTCTAAGCGCAAGAGCTTTTTCAAAGGTTCCATGTTCAGTTATAAGTTGGATTAACTCGTCTATATGCGGGATTTCCGTGGTTCGCCATTTCCTAGTAATTAAGATTTTTGCTCCCATGAGTAAGTGGCTTATTAACTGTCTTTTTTCAGGTTTGACTTCTCCAAGGTCGAGAAGCAGAAGTGCTGTAGCAGGGAGTTTCGGGACGTTAGTATTGGAAATTTTGTTAATTAGTGAATATACATTAGACCAAAACCCGGTGACCAGGGGGCATGCCCAGAGGATGTGGATTAGGGATCCCTCTTGGCCGCAGCCCCTCCAACAATCCGCCCCGGTGACCAACCGCCTTTTCTTTAATTGGTCCGGGGTGAGGTACCACCTTGTGAGAGTTTTTAGATGGGTCTCCATTAAAGTGGCACTTTTTGTTGCTTGTCTGGTTCTTTTAAAAGACTCTAACCAGCTCTCAATGGAGACCTTTGTTTTTAGGTCTTTTTCCCAATTTAAAAGGTGGCACCTCTTACCCGATCTTAGATTGCCAGTCATCTGGTCGTAGAGGAGTCTGGTTGAGCTTTTGTTTCTCTTTTGTAGGTTTGTTATGTTTGAGATCATTATGTGTGAGATCACAGTACTTTGAGGGTGGATGGATTTCAGTAATGATCTTAATTGGAAATATCTATATATTTCTGTTGTTGGTAAGTTGAATTGATGGGCCAATACTGAAAAGGGTTTCAGTGAGTTTTGCTCATAGAGGTCAGCTATTTGTTTTATCCCCATCTCTACCCATTTGCTTAGTCTCATTCCCGGAATGAAGTGTTCTAAGGTGTCTAATGGGATTGAGTTTTGGTTGTGGGTTTTTGTATGTTCTATGCTTTGAGTAAGTTTGATCCACGCTTCCGCTGTTGCTGTGATTGTTGGTGAGATGTTTGGGATCACAATTTTTGACCTCAGTTGTGGATGTTGAGTTGCCATGATATTTGCATAAATTAACGACTTTAGGGTTTTAGAGTTAATAATTTCTCGTTCTAGGTTTACCCATCCTGTCTTTGTCGAGTGGGTTAGCCAGTCTCTTGACTGATTAACTAGAGTCGCTGTAAAATAAGTCTCTAAGTTGGGAAGATCCACTCCTCCTTGGGTTTTGTGTAGAGACAAGATAGAGCGTGCCACTCTTGGTGGTTTACCATTCCACACATAATTTGACATCTGACTCTGGAATTTTTGTAGTATTTTTTGGGGGATTGGAATAGGCAGTGTTCTGAAGTAATAGAGGATTTTTGGAAGAATTATCATTTTATACAGTGTAATCTTTCCCAGCCATGTAGAATTATGTTTTTTAAAGTCGTTTAAATCTTCCTGTATAGCTTTAAGCAGAGGGAAATAGTTAGTTGAAGTGGTGGCGGACAGGGGAAAGCATATTTGGATTCCAAGGTAGGGAATGTTTTGCGATTGCCACTGGAATGGGAATTCCGATTTTATATCTCTTTTTAAATCATTTGGAATGAGGACTCCTAATATTTGTGACTTGGACACATTTAATTTATAGTATGAAATTTTTGAGAATAAGGATAAACTAGAGTATACATGTCTAAGGGAGGATATAGGGTTAGTTATCATAATTAACGTATCATCTGCAAATAAGCTTATTTTGTGTTGTCTAGTTTTTGTAGGTATTCCCTGTATGTTAGTGTTCATTCTTATGAATTCAGCTAAGGGTTCCATGGCTAAAATAAATATTAAAGGGGAAAGTGGGCATCCCTGACGGGTCCCATTAGTGATAGAAAAAGTGTCAGACAGTGTGCCATCTACCAGGATTTTAGCTGAGGGGCTGGAGTAAAGTGCTTTTATTGCATTAATAATATTTCCCGTGAGTCCAAATTTTTCTAGAACAGCAAAAGTGTATTCCCAATGTAACCGATCGAAAGCCTTTTCTGCATCTAAGGCAAGGAGTATGGCCGGGGTGTGGGATGCTTCTAGTATAGAGAGTAGATCAATGACTCTTCTTGTGGCGTCGGACGCTTGTCGTCCCTTGATAAATCCCACTTGATCCGAATGCACTATGGAGAGTAGGACTGTCTGTAATCTCTGGGCAATGATTTTTGAGTATAGTTTAGTGTCGCAATTGAGCAACGATATAGGGCGAAAATTAGTTACGGACGAGGGGTCTTTACCAGGTTTGGCTATTGTGACGATTGTAGCTTCAAGCATTTCTCTTGGAAATTTACTTTGTTGTATTGCCGAATTAAACATTTGGGTCAGGTGTGGAGCTAGGATGTCTTTAAAGGATTTATAATATTCGTTTGGGTAGCCATCTGGGCCCGGGGATTTTTGAGGTTTTAGTGTACTTATATTGTCAATAATTTCTTGGGTTGTTATGGGTTTGCTTAGGTTTTTTAGTTGCGACTCTGAAATTTTTGGGAGATTTAATGTTTGAAGAAAAGACGCAATTTCTTTTTTATTCGGCTGGGGGGTGGAGGGGTCTTCTTTCAGATTATATAGCTTTTCGTAGAATTTGCGAAAGCATTCCGCAATCTGTTTAGGATGTGATATTTTTAGCTTCTTGTTTTCTGGGTCCGATATGTACGGGATTTTTGTTTTTGTTCTAGTTTTTTTGACTAAGTTTGCCATTAGTTTGGAAGGTTTATTCATTGAGGAGTAGTAGGCTATTTTTGAATTTTTGATAGATTTGTCAAAATCGTCTATAAGAAGGGAGCGTAGCTTGTGTCTTAGTTCAAATAGTTTTTTGTGTAGTTCTTCTGTTTGAGCCGTTTGCAGGTGAGTTTCGGTAGTTGTTATTTGGGTTAGAATGTCATTGAGTTGTTTTTCTTTGTCTCTTTTGTGTTTTGCGCTGATTTTAATGAGGATTCCCCTAATGAACGCTTTGTGGGCGTTCCAGATTGTTGTTGGGGAAACCTCCGGAGTGACATTAAGTTGGAAATATTCCGTGAGGGCGTCTTTTATTGTTTTTGTATGTTTAGGAATCCCCATTAGGAAGGTGTTATATTTCCATGTGCGTACCGCATTCCCTCCCTCTCCCCATGTGAAAGTGGCTGAGATAGGCGCGTGATCTGACCACGTGGCCTTTTCAATCGAGGCGCTTGAGATTAAAGGTAGGGACCATCTATCCACCAATATCAGATCTATTCTCGAAAATGTTCTATGCGGTGGGGAGTAAAAGGTATACTCTCTTGCTGCCGCGTTTAGGCAGCGGAAGCTGTCATAGAGAGCTTCTTTTTGGATCCATGGGTTTAAGTTTGGGCTGATTCTGCGGGTTTGAGAAGTTGTGTCTATGGAATTATCTGGGACGAGATTAAAGTCCCCACAAATCATCAGCCTTCCATTTCCATGCCTCCGCAATTTCTTGATGGTTTTATTCAAAAAACTTATCTGGGCTTTATTTGGTGCATAGATGTTCAGTAAGGAGAAGGGGAGAGAGTTTAAAGTTCCTGTTACCAAGAGGAATCTCCCCCTAGGGTCTTGTATAATTGAGTTGGTTTGTACGTTAATCGTATCTCTAAAAGCAATCAATACTCCTGCCTTTTTGTTTGGGGCGCAGGCCAGGAGGATCTTAGGAAATTTAGTATGGTGAATGTTTGGACATGCGGAAGCATCGAAATGTGTCTCCTGCACACAAAGAATATCAGCTTTTTGGGTCAACGCTTCTCTCCATAGTGATGAGCGTTTAAATGGTGAGTTTAACCCATTCGCGTTTATGGAGAGAAGTTTAACCGACATTTTTTGAAGTAGAGTATGACATAAAGCAGCATGGACAGTAGTGATGTCTAAACATAACAAGGGGTAACATTGCAGCGAATAGTGGCAAAAGGTGTATCATCAAAACAGTTGACGAAATGGGTGGAACTTCAAGTCCAGTTAAATTGTGGACTTGTAAATTGGGGGGTAAAGTTCACCTGAGTAAGCAGGAGCCAGAGGCAGGCTGTGATGAGAGGGTTCTCGAAGGTCGAGATGTATGTGGATTTTCAACGGCCGTGTTCGGAGGTCATGAAGGTTTTTTCTGGTCTTGGTCTTCTTGTTGGACCCCTGGGGTTTTCCTCCGGAGGTAGGATGGGAACGCCCCAGGATTTAATTTTTTCTGTGGCTTCTTCTGGGTTTGAGAGGAGGTGAGTGGTCCCGTCTTTGTGGATTAGGAGTTTCGGAGGGAAACCCCATTTATAAGGAATTTTAGCTTGGCGAAGGGCGTTGGTAACTACTGAAAATTTTCTTCTTGTTTGTAAGGTCGTCTGTGAGAGATCCGTGTAGAGGCGGATAGCATTATATGGGGCCGGAAGCTGATTTAATTTACGCGTAGCTTGCATCATGGCCTCTTTGATATGGAAGAAGTGAAATCTAGCGATAATATCTCTAGGCATAGAGTCGGGAACAAATTTTGGTTTTGGCAATCTGTGCGCCCTGTCTATGGTTAAATCCATGGCTGTAACATCTGGGAGGATTGTTTTAATCATTTGCTGGATATAGTTGGTGATTTCAGCTGTCTGGATCGTCTCTGGGATACCTCTGAACTTGACGTTATCACGTCGGTTTCTATCTTCTATATCTGCAAGCTTTATTTTGAGAGCGTCAACCTCTTCTGACAGTGAGTAGTGTTCATCAATTAGATTATTGTGAGATTGAGTAATTTCGCTCATTTTGTTTTCGGTATGGGCTACTCTTTCTTCCATTTCCTCCATAGAGGATTTTAGAGTAGAGCTTAATGAGTCAAAATTCACTTGTAAGGAATTTTTTTTTTAGGGCCAATAACATTTCTTTCATAAATGCCTCTGTGGCTGGTTTATCTGAGGAGGGCATAGAAGTGATAGGATCTTCCATCTGAGGGCTTTGTGGGTCTTCTATCTGCTCTTCCGCTATTTTAGCTCGCTGTTTTAATGGGCTAGCGGTCGGTGATGCGTGTGTTTTCTTGTTTTGTGCTGCGTTAGCAGCCATTTTGTTGGGATGTGACTTGCTTTTTTGGGTAGCTTTCCCCTTAATGGCCGACATGGAGTTAGTGGCGTGGGGCAGGGGGTTGTTAAGTGGGGCTGAAGTGTCACTCACCGCTATGTCTCCCCTTCGTTCTGCTGTGGTCCTTGGCTGGAGGCTCTCGTCGGCTCTAGGAGGCTGCAGGCTGGAATCCTCTGTCTGAATTGCAGGCTGTGTCCCAGGATCAGGATCCGCTGTGTATGGGCTGCCACGCAGGGTGAAGAAGTCCTCTAGCCGTCTATGCAGGGGCTGAGAGGACTTACGGCGGCTCATCTGTTCTCTCTCTTCTATGAATGAAAACAGTCGGGGACCTTTAGTTTTGAAGGGAACGATCCACCGGCTGTCTCTCAGCGCCAGGGAGATTGCATGTAATGGGGAGGCTGCCACGTGCAGAAAAAAAAACGAGCTTTCCGGGTGTCTGTGCAGGGGGTATTGCTGCCGATAGCAGCTCCTCCGCTCACCGTTAATGCCAGCGGTGCAGGGTCTCTCTCCGCCGGGAGGGAACCACCTCCTCTCTCTCCGCGGCCAGCAGCAGCTGATGCAGACCGCCGGCTCCTTAACGAAACCGCCGGCTGTCCTTCTCTATCAGGGAGATTGCTTGTTGTGCAAGGTGCAGCGGCTCCTCCGCTCTCCGTCAACGTCAGCGGTGTAGGGTCTCTCTCCGCCGGGAGGGGATCACCCTCTCTCTCCCCGCGGTCAGCAGCAGCCGACACAGACCGCCGGCGCCCTGACACTCCGCCGGCCGTCCCTCCTCACCAGGGAGATTACGTGCTTCAATGCCAGCAGTGCAGGGTCTCTCTTCGCCGGGAGGGAATCACCCCCTCTCTCTTCGTGGTCAGCAGCAGCCGATACAGACCGCCGGCGCCTTGACACCCCGCCGGCTGTCCCTCCTCACCAGGGAGATTTCGTGCTGTAGTAGGATGCAGGAGCCGTTACGGGGAAGCCGCCACGTGCAGAGAGCCGGCTCTCCGGGTGTCCGCGCCGTCGGTGAAAGTGCCGACAGCCGCTCCTCCGCTCACCGCTACCGCTGGGAATGTAAGGATGGCTTGCCTCCGGGTGAGAAATGACCTTTTCTTGCTTTGAAGTAGCTTTTAGATGCCTCTGCGCTCGGAGCACCTAAGTTATGCGGCCATCTTAGTGCTCGGTCAGGCCACGCCCCCCAGGACTGTTTTTATAATGGCAAATCTTTCGGAACTTCTGTAGTACTTCGGTAGATTTCTATCTCACCAAGGTTGCCTATACTTGATCTATCTTATTGTTTGATTTTTTTTAAAAATTCTGATCTGACAAAATGGTTTCAAACTTCATAAATTAATAACAATAGTTATTGGTTCACATACTTACAGTACAAACACCAAACAGCAAAGCCTTCTGATTGGCCGGGATATTCTATTGAGGTCTTGCTATTGGGTATAATTACATTGTCGAATATCCTACTCTACAAGTATTATGCTTAAGCTATGCTTTTTCTTCCAGGAAATTGTAAGCAGAAGAGATGACTCAACATTAGGAGTCATTTGAGAGTCAAATGTACTAATAACGTTTATTAAATTGATTTTTTTTTACCTTGTTTTCTGGCTTTTGTGAGTATGCACTTTACAACACACAAGACTCACTTCAACCAACATGCTATTTCTCTTCATCTAGGTATTATAATTACAAAGTCATTTAATTTATTACTCTGAGATCTGACCTATGTGTCCATACTGTAACCTTGCCTATATCTGTACTGCATGGGAATTGATCAAGCAGACATGTCATGTTTTTAACTAATCACCGGGGACCAAAACAAAAAAAAATTCATTGGTGACTAAAACCAGATTTGAGATGAAAACCTCAGGGGTGAGAGGCTTGTGTTTAAATCACAGCATTACCTTTACCATTGAAGAACTGCAAATCTGACTTATGCAGGCTCCCGGCCAAATGGTTCAAATTACACATTGGCTGGAAAACAGATAAATCCCCAATCTCTTATTTAACTTCACCCCCTAGTCAGGCAAAGCAGACCAAACCTTGGTAGGATAACAGTGAGGGAATGAGTTTGAGTGAGTATAACCTTTGATCCTTCGCCAGTTTTCACTTACCTACAGCAGGGTGCATTTTGTAGCCAACATGCAAATACAAAGCAAGGAATCTTATAAAAACAAAGCCATAAACTGTATATTTACTGTTTGCAGAGTAGGACTAGAACCAGAAATGTAAATTACCCGCCTAAATGTTAGGAATATATATTCAACATTGTAAGATATTTAGAAATAATGTTGATATTAGTCAAAATGGTTATTCTAATTAATTCATATACAGAACTGTAAGCTTATTTCCCCACAGTGTAAAATCGCAGGTCTTTTATAGTATTTGCCACCTCTTACGAGGCAGGCACACAATTTGGGTTCCCTTAGGTTCTAGGGCCTGAGTGCAACTGCAAGTTGTGCACCCAATATAGATATGGCCCTTGACCTAATGAAAAAGCAGTACTAGGAAACATTATGCGAGAGACAATATAATTACTATATATATAGTCCTGAGAAAAACTAAGTACACCCTATTTGAACTCTATAGCTTCTGTATGAAGACATAATAGGAAAAACATCTGGTCCTTAAAAGGTCTTAAAATTATATTAATGCAACTTCAGATAAACAAGACATGACAAATTACATTGTGTCATTATTTATTTAACAAAACACTAGGCTAAAATGCAGAAGCAGTGTGTGAAAAATGAAGTTCATCCCATGAATCAGTAGCTGGTAGGGTCACCTTTAGCAGTAATACCTTAAATGAATAGCTTTCTGTATGACTCTATCAGTCTCCCACACCATTCTGGAAAAATTTTAGCCCACTTTTCTTTACAATGTTGCTTCAGTTCAGTGAGGTTTTTAGACATTCAATTTATGCACAGCTCTCTTATGGTCCTATTACAGCATTTCAGTTGGATCGAGGTCTGGACCTTGACCGGGCCATTGCAGCACCTCGATTCTTTTCTTTTTTAGTCATCATAATGTAGATTTGCTGGTGTGCTTTAGATCATTGTCCTGTTATATGACCCAGTTTTGGCCAAGCTTTAAGAATTATGGCCTCACATTTCACTCTAGAATACTTTGGTATGCAGAGGAGTTCATAGTTGACTACAAGGTGTTCAGGTCCTGTGGCTGCAAAACAAGCCCAAATTATCACCCCTCCATCACCATGCTTCACAATTTGTATGAGGTGTTTCTGCTGATACGCTGTTTGGTTTTTGCCAAACCGGATGCTGGGCATTATGGCCAAAAATCTCCACTGCAGTCTTGTCTGTCTGAAGGACATTGTTCCAGAATTCTTGTAGTTTGTTTAGATCCAATTTTGGAAACTTTAGCCATATTGCCATGTTTGGTTTACAAAACAAATAGTCTTTCTCCTGACAATGCTTCCAAAGTAGCCACACTTGTTCAGTCTTTTTCGGATTGTACCATTATAAATCTGAGCATTTAACATCCTAACTGAGGCCTTTAGATTCTGTGATGTAACTCTTGGGTTTGCAATTTCTCTGAGCATTGCAAAGTCAGACCTTGTGGTATATTTGCAGAGATGTCCAATTACTGGAAACATTTGTTAACTTTCCTGATTGTTTTTCACGATCTTTCTCACTGTAGAATGATGGACTCCAAATTGTTTGGAAATTGACTTAAAATCCTTCCCAGATTGATAGGCATCAGCAATTGCTTCTCTAAAATCATTGCTTATGTATTCCCTCCTTGGTACTGTGTCAACACACACCTGAATGCTCCAGACCAGCAAACTATCAAAAACATTCTGCTATTACAGAGGTGATCACACTTGCCGATAATTGTATTAGCTCCTCTAATTTCTATGGCATAGTCCTCCAATTTCACCCCTTCGGCAATCAAGTCTCAAGTTTTAAAATCTAAAAAGTCTGCTAGTTTTGGAGGAGTCTATTCAAGGCTACTCTCCTCCTTAAAAGCTCAATACCATTAGAATTGGATGTTGTTGATGTCTCTGGATTTCTGTACAAAATTCTGAAGCATGTATTTTTGGTTTTCTTGCAGTGCAGCCCACATATCTGATTTGGCATGCTATATATATGATAATACAAACAACATGGCTTGTGTTACAGGAAATAAAATAATGTATATTATATCATCCACTGTCTGGGGATTCAAAAGACACCTGAATAAATTGAAAATGATGGCTGGGAATGCCATCCTGTGTGTGACATGTTGATAAGAAAAAGGGTTTCTATCGAGGAAGTGCAACGCAGAGGCCATTTTGAAAGCTGCCATATTGGAACCAAGTGAATATTTTCAAATTCCCAGATTGAGAGGCATCAGCAATTGCTTCTCTAAGACCATTGCTAATGTCTTTCCTCCTTGGCATTGTGTCAACACACGCCTGAATGCTCCAGACTAGAGATGAGCGAGCGTACTCGTTAAGGACAAATACTCGAACGAGTATCATCCTTTTCGAGTATCTGCCTGCTCGTCCGCAAAGATTCAGGTGCCGGCAGGGGGCGGCAGGGGAGAGTGGGGGGAACGGATGGAGATCTCTCTCCCCCCCCCCCACACACTCCCCATGCTCTATCCCGCAACCTACCGCTCACCCCAGCCGGCACCCGAATCTTTGCGGACGAGCAGGCAGATACTCGAAAAGGACGATACTCGCTCGAGTATTTGTCCTTAATAAGTATGCTCGCTCATCTCTACTTCAGACCAGCAAACTATCAAAAACATTCTGCTATTATAGAGGTGATCACACTTGCCGATAATTGTATTAGCTCCTCCAATTTCTATGGCATAGTCCTCCAATTTCACCCCTTCGGCAATCAAGTCTCAAGTTTTAAAATCTAAAAAGTCTGCTAGTTTTGGAGGAGTCTATTCAAGGCTACTCTCCTCTTAGTTTTCCTTAAAAGCTCAATACCATTAGAATTGGACGTTGTTGATGTCTCTGGATTTCTATACCAATCTCTGAAGCGTGTATTTTTGGTTTTCTTACAGTGCAGGTCACATATCTGATTTGGCATGCTATATATATGATAATACAAACAACATGGCTTGTGTTACAGGAAATAAAATAATGTATTTTATATCATCCACTGTCTGGTGATTCAAAAGACACCTGAATAAAGTGAAAATGATGGCTGAGAATGCCATCCTGTGTGTGACATGTTGATAAGAAAAAGGGTTTATATCGAGGAAGTGCAACGCAGAGACCATTTTGAAAGCTGCCATATTGGAACCAAGTCAATATTTTCAAATGGGGAGGGGTGCATATGATATATGTATCTGATAGATAATTTGATGAGGAATCCAAATGATGATCCACTACAGGATATTCTCCACGTGCTTCCTGTTGTCTTAAATCGTCAAGGCTATCCTCTACTCCCATTCATGATGCACTAAGAGCAACACCTCAGCAGAAATGCTTGCACAGGCATCCAGGATTTGCTGTTGCATGTGCATCATACTCTCTGTAAACCCTGGACTTGACATCCGCCCCACAGGGGTTTATGGGGCTTAAAAGTGATGACCGGTTCTATTTAAGCCATCGTTTGGAACATTACTTCTGCTTCAGTAATTAATCATTTGTACCAGCAGAAGGAGGCAAAATGGGGTTGAGGTTCTCCTTCCTGCAAGCTAACCATTTTATGGAAAGGTGGGAGGAAAACTTCATATATACTTTGGATAACAATTCTTTAGCTCAATGATATCACATAGCTGATTTATTGATGATCTGCTGCTGGTCTAGAGTCATGATAAAAGCAATATATAAATTATAAATCAAACCAAAAATTTACTGGCTTCACATATCAGAAAGAAGTTAACTTTCTGGATTTAATTTTACATCTCTCTCATGCTCTTCCTGTCCTCCATTCAGGCAAAGGTATCTCTACAGAAGGTCCAATTTTGCAAAGATCATGTCCTGTTCCTTGGCCACTGAGGTCAAGGTAGCAGGGAAAGGTTCCTGGACACACCCCCCTCACTCACTCAGGGTTGACCCCATATGAGATACTGTTTGGGGTAGGGGCAAGGGCCAATTTCATTGACTTTGAACACAACAAGCAAGAACTGTCAAAAATGCATGATAGAAATGTGCAGTATGTGATTACTCTGGCTAAGGAGATGTCTAACCTGCATGCTACAGTGTCCTCTTTCATTCCAGATCCCTCCACAGATGAGGCCACCCACTCCATCCAACCAGGGGATTGGGTATATGTAAAGAAGCACATCAGGAAAGGAGCCCTAGACGTGAGATACGAGGGGCCGTTCCAGGTGGTCCTGATAACGCCCACGTAGTGACATACACCTTTGACTACTGTGTAGTAGTAAGAGTCTGCCCTAAAGCCGGATGGCAATGTCACATGTACAGGAATACACCAGAATCCAGAAGTACATACATATGTGTGACAGATGACTACTGGGGACAGGACTGTGGATATTGGGGAGCTGTGGGGTGGAACACGGGCAATGACTGGGGGTACAGACCAAAAAGTGCTTTAGATAGAAAGGATAAGAACAGGAAATCCCTCATCAGCCGCATGACTCTGACCAAGACAGGTACCTGTATAAATGATGCACCTACTATGCCATTCGCTCTGACCATTGAGAGCCCTGGCCCACAGGACCAAGGGACGTATATAATAGGGACCTGGATGGCAGGCTTTAGCACGTGCACTCTTGGCAAATTTAAAATTGCAGACATGTACAATAACACCAGGTGGAAAGTGTCACCAACACCTACGCCACCACCTCCTAAGTCCACTTCCTATACGTCCGCTGCACGCACTGAAGACTCCTTTGCCTCTACAAATGACTCTTGGTCGCCCCCCCCAAATCATATACGAACAAATGTACGGTGATGTGGGCAATGAGGTCCTTCTGAAAGTCATGCGCCACAATATCGCAAAGTTATCTGTGGGCGCAATGGTTAACCCAGCTAATAGTTCTCTACGTCATGACGGGGGTTTGGCCAAAACTATAGTCCTGGCCGGTGGTCCAGACATACAGGTTGACTCTGATAATTATATTCTGAAGTATGGTAAAGTTGCAGTGGGTGGAATAGGGGTCACTAATGGAGGTCTGTTGGACTGCACTGTCTTGATACATGCTGTGGGTCCCATCTACCGTGAATCCGAGCCACATACGGCTGCTGAGAGACTGACACAATGCATAACTGCATGTATAAATTATGCCTCCTCCCTATCAGCCTCATATATGCCTAAGAGGTCAATTGCAATACCTGCCATCTCTTCAGGCATTTTTGGGTATCCCATCCGTGACTGTACCGCAGTCATAGCCCAGGCAGTTGTTACACTGCTGACCACCACCTTTGTTGACCTGCATGAGATTATTCTGGTGGCTCATGATTCTCAAACTGCTGAATGTTTCAAAGAAGGCTGCATTACAGCTACTAGCCGTGTACGCCCAAAGGCCCCCCCCGTCTCGCCCCCCTAAGCCTGAGCCTCCACAGCCGGAATCTCCTCAAGAGGTTAAAGTGTGTCCAGCAGTACAAGAAGATAGTGAGGGGGAGGAGGAGGGCTGTAAATATGTGAAATTCACTCCACGGGAATGTAGCTTGTTGCTTAAAACTTTACCTAGTCCTGAAGACAGACCCATGCCTTTTCTACGGCGTATTATCCAGATACAACAATCCTACTCTGCCACATGGGAGGACCTTAATAGCCTCACTCAGCTGGCTGCCGGGGACTCCTACTGGCCCATTATTGAAAAACACCTCAGTGATGCCCGTCTACCATCCAAATCCACATTCCACTCTGGAGTAGAATTCTGCTCCCAGCTGAAGGAGTGGGCAACAGAATGTCTCACCGATCAATCAGTGTCCCTTAAAGATGTAGTACAAGAGAAGGATGAGTCCCCAGAGAAATTTGCTGCGCGCCTCCGCCAGTTGTATAGTGACATGGGTCTCACCACTCAGAATAAGATCCAGAGTGGCATGCTGGTCTCTGCCCTAATTGACGGGTTGAAACCTGACTTGAATGCATCTGTCCTCAAAACCCGACCCGAGGTGTACAATGCTTCTTGGGGCGATGCTTTAGCCATAATCAAAGCATATAACAAGACTTTAGCTGCTCAGCCCGCTGTTACCACCCTTCTTACTGACGTGTGCGCGCCATCACTATCAGTCTTATCAGAGCTCTCGTATGGAGGCGGTCTGACAGGCTTACGGTACTTGTAAGACTTTACATATTCTTCAATCCATTCAACTTCCTCATAACCTTCAGCTTTCAACTGTACAGAAACCTTATGCCACATTTCAGCATCTTTCAATAAACCAGCATCATTCAGTGACCCTCTACACTTAATCAACATTTCTGACCACAATCCAGGTTGTAGCCTGCCACCAGACGGCATACCCACTATCTCACATAACTTCTTAACCTTCTTCACATACTCCTTCCCTCCTCTACATGACACCAAGTGGACAGGATCCAAAAGACCCTTATCAGTAGTCTTCTTCTTAAAGAACTTCAACATGTTATTAGTTTCTTGGCCGCTACAGTGGCCATGATGCTTGAAACTGGATAAGCTTCCGGCCAAGACGTGAACATGTCCACCACCACCAGCACATATTCGTATTTGCCTGATTTGGGCAACTGTATGTGATCAATTTGAAGTCTCTGGAACGGGTATTTAGGTTTTGCCAGATGCTTGGCTGGAACGTGTACTGGCTTTCCCGGATTGCAGCGTTGACAGACATCACAAGCCTTATTCATGGCCTTCAGGGTCTTCTTAATGCCCGGAGCGTAGTACACCTTCTGGATCACTGCCCAAGCCTGATTGTGTCCTCTGTGCGTTGGGCCATGCGCCCATGCTGCTACGGCAGTATACATTGATAGGGGTAGACATAGGAGGCCATTCATTTTCCAGAGGCCGTCTTGTTTGGACTTGACAGCCCCTCCCCTTCTCCAGATTTCCTTCACTTCTTCTTGTACTTGCTGTTGTTGCTCTCATAGTTTCTTCAGCCCAGGGGTAAGTTCTTCTTCTTCCTTGCTTTCCTTCTTCTTCATCTGTCTGGTGACCACTGGCATTGTAACCAGCGGCTCGGATGCCAATTTCTCCGGGACTCTCCCCATGGGTCTCAGGGCTTCTGCTTTTGCTTCCCTGTCAGCTCTAGAATTTCCTTGCGCTTCTTGTGTATCCAGTTTGCCGTGTGCCTTGACTTTGATGACTGCCAGTTGAGCAGGAAGCTTCAGAGCCAGCATAAGTCCTTTTATTCTGTCAGCATGCTTTACTGGTGTTCCAGCAGAAGTAATAAAGCCACGTTGTTGCCAAATCCGCCCGAAGTCATGTGCCACTCCAAAGGCATACCTGGAGTCTGTGTAAATGTTTGCCCTCAGTCCACTTGCTATTGTGCATGCCACTTCAAGAGCCACCAGTTCTGCCGCCTGCACTGACATAGAGGGGGGTAGGGCTCCGGATTTTATGGTTTCTTCATCACTGACCACTGCATACCCTGTGTGAAACTGTCCATCCGGACCCATATACCGGGATCCGTCGGTGTATAAGTTCAGTTCTGGGCTGCGTAGTGGGGTCTGTGACAGTAAGAGGCCCTCCATGGCCTGTGACTTGATTTCTTCAACACAATCGTGCGTCCTTTGCTCTTTTTGCGACTTGTCTTCTTCATCTTCACCTCCCCCCCTAGGAATTGGCAGCAGAGACGCTGGGTTAAGGGTGGTACACCTCTTGAGGGTGACGTGGTCAGGGACCAAAAGGGCGTGTTGCAGACGGAGGAGACGTTGGGCAGTAACAGCCTTGGAGTGGTGGAGTGTAAGAATGGCGGTGATATCATGTGGGGACTGGATGGTGAGCGGATGGCCTAGAACAATATCTTCCACCTTAATGAGAATAACATAGGCTGCTTGGACTGCTTGGAAACAGATGGGGATGGAACTTGCAACTAGGTCGAGTTTTGCGGAGTAGTATCCCAAAGGACGATCCTTGGAGGCGTGCTGCTGACACAGAACGCCTGAAGCAAAAGAGTCCTGATTGCTGACGTATAAGGTGAAGGGGAGGTTGTAGTCTGGAAGGCCCAAAGCTGGGGCAGAGGTGATGGCGTCTTTGAGGGTCAAAAAGGCCTGGCCTGCCTCTGTGTGTGGGCTGGAGACGTGAGCAAAGATGTCAGAGTCTGGGTGGTGGAGGAGTTCATAGAGAGGAGCCATGTGGCGTGAAGCATCTGGGATCCTAGCCTACAGCCCCTAACGTCTGGACAAGACAACGTTAACTTAATAGATGATAGTCCCCGTACACCTCCAAAGGACACGCCTTTTCCGCGCACCATCAAGCAACTCCAGAGTTTTCTTGGATTGATCACCTACTGCAGAGAATGGATCCCAGATGCTTCACGCCACATGGCTCCTCTCTATGAACTCCTTCACCACCCAGACTCTGACATCTTTGCTCACGTCTCCCACAACCAATGCTACTGCATGCGAGAAGTGGAAAAGGGAATACCCCTTGATGGCTGGTAAAGCCAAGTCTTTTGCTCTGATTACAATTTATCCTGGCAACTATACATGTTTCACTAATTATGGGTCAGACAGGTTCCTGGGGAACTTCACTGACGGATATTGTGGTAGTAGAAAGGACGGCTCACAAGCCCGGGGACAGGTACAGTCCTTGGGAGACATCTACTGGATATGTGGGGACGGGAAAATCCGAACCAGATTAATGGGAAACTGGACAGGAGAATGCGCCCTAGCCAAAGCCCTGATGCCTCTGCACATTCTGCATATTAATCATTCTGTCACCGAAGCTCCCCCAGTCCACCGTAGGAAGAGAGAGGTTACTAACCCCGGGGGCAGTTTTGACCCACATATATATATATATAGATGCGATAGGAGTGCCAAGGGGGGTGCCAGATAAGTTTAAAGCCAGGGATCAAGTTAAGGCCAGATTTGAGTCCCTGTTTGGAATAGTAACCATCAATAAGAATGTTGACTGGATTAACTATATATATTACAACCAACAAAAGTTCGTGAACTATATAAGAGATGCACTTCAAGGGCTTGCTGATCAATTAGGCCCCACAGCCACCATGACTTTCCAGAACCGAATGGCTCTGGATATGATACGAGCCGAGAAAGGTGGTGTTTGTAAAATGATTGGTGAAACTTGCTGTACATATATTCCAGATAACACAGGGCCCTCAGGTAAAGTGACTATCGCAATAAAGAAATTGGCCACATTGTCAGAAGAGCTGAAGCGTAATTCTGGGATAACTAGCCCCTGGGATGAGTAGTTTGCATGGACCGGACAATGGAAACAATTCTTGATGCAGATAGGAATAGGGATTCTGGTTACTCTTATCATACTCCTGCTACTTTCTGTCTGTATTGTACCCTGCATAAGATGCTCCTGTGCTAAGCTTACAGATCAGATGGTGCCTGTTGCTCCCGTATATGTTGATGCGGAAACCCCAGGCGATGGCTATATGCCTATAATACAACAGAGCGATTTGTCCCCTTATGGATCAGTCTCAACAGAAACAGGGGTGACCACTCTAGTCTCCCAGCCATTAGACTAGAGTAGCATGTGTGTTGTAGATCCCTTCTGTGTCTATTAGGTCTTCGCGTTTAGTTAGTTAGGATTAGTTGTCGGGGAAGGGATTAGCCCTTGGACAGCTGACCAACAATGATAGTTAGGGCATAGACCATAAGCTAGAGATAGGGAAAGCAAACCTTACCCCGCCCTGTAGAAGTTATAAAGTATTGTTTATTTTGAGACAGTTTCTAGGGGGGATTGAGAAGGTATAGGTTCATAAAATGTAAGAATCCGTCTCAAAATGGCCGCTAGATACAAAATGGAGCATTATAATATGTGAATAAAGCTTGTGCGTAGTAAAACAGTAAACAAAGCAGTAATAACTTTAGAGCAGAAAATTCGGTGCAATGTCTAATGATGTGTCTCTGTTCTTTTTTATGAGAACCAAGTCAGCACGCAGTTGTTATCAGAAGAAGCCCTCCCACACCTCCATTCAGAGACTTGGACAAAGGAACTGACTGTGCTACAGCCACCTGAATAACAAAGTGAATACAAGGGAGGACCAGGGAGGACCAAGATAACACTGGGAGAAACAGACACTTGAGAACATAACAGATATATTCTCACTACGCTGATTGCTGAACAATACATGATTCTTAATGTTTTTCTAACCCAATAAGATTAACCCCGTGACTAATGATGTATTCCTTTCCTGTATTAGAACTATACCAAGTCAATAAATGCTCAGAGTACGTACGCCTTAAGCAGAGTGAGCTGTATACTTGCCGGGGCTCTCTCTACGTATCTGAGGAGAACTGGAAACCGACTCTTTGTGTGGTTCTTGGCCTCCGTGGTGCACCAGATACAATTGATTTGGAACCCAAGGCTTGAAAGGTTAATGTGATCTAGTAGTCCTTAACAGCTTCACATATCAGAAAGAAGTTAACTTTCTGGATTTAATTTTACAAAGTGATCTGGTCTAAGACAACATACACACATCCATCTTTAGAAGAAACACAAGTCGGTAATACCGCATTAAAAAGTGCAAGCTGCCATCCTCTACATAAAATTTGTTCAGTACGTACCAGGGAATATATAATGGCCAGGGGAGCATCCTCCACAGATGAGGCATAATCCAACCAATCACGTTGCAAATTATATCTAAAATAGAACACAGAAATTGTTCCTGTTTAACAAAAAATGTAATAAAAGGGATTATGCTGTAAATGTTGTGGTCTCTATGACATATAGTATCAATTTGTGACATTTTAAAGATTGAACATAAATACTTGCTTGTGTTGAATCAAGACAGGGTGCTAGATAACATCCTTAGATATAGTGTCCAATGTGTTGTCAGGAAAGACAGAACTCTGGGATACATCCTATCCACAAAACTTTATACTGTGACAAACCAAGACAGAAAACATGGCTCTGCCAAATAGTTTTTTTTATTAAATGTAGGGGAGGAAGGGGGAATTATGTATACACTTGCTAAAATGGCAATACATTGAATCAAAAGACAATACGATGCAGGTCGTTTTATTAACTGTAACACAAGCCATGTTGTATATATTATTGAATGTATGAGTTGTCAACTAAACATACAATGGCGTAACTATAGGGGATGCAAGGGATGCGGTTGCCCTCGGGCCTAGGAGCCTTAGGGGACCCATAAGGCCTCTCTTCCCCATATAGGAAGCCCAGTAGTATGAATAAAGCATTATAGGTGGGGCCCTGTTACAGGTTTTGCATTGGGGCCCAGAAGCTTTAAGTTACACCTCTGCAAATTGCAGAAAAAAAACAACTACAGTGTCACAAATTCCTAACTTTTTATAAACATTCACAACTTTCAGTTGTATGCTAATGAGCTTGGAAGGAGATCTAGGAAAGGAAGAGACTTGATTAGACTTCTCTGAGACAAGCAGGCTTTGGGAATATTAAAACCTGAGACATGACCCCCCATGTGGTGTTAAAACGGAATTCTTTTCTGCATATTTATTATAAAATAGATCACAAATAGTGTGGTGCTGTGTTATACAGAGAAGGCTATGTGATGTTAAATGCTCTTTTTATATTTTAAAAAAGTATTATAGAGGTGATATATGGAGGCTATTTCCTCACCAGGCTATAGTCATAGATTATATTTGAAAAATTTAAGTGCTAATGCCTACTTGTCCATGAGTGTGTGAGAGCTTCCCATGCTCCACTCGTGATCACATGATGGTGACGTCATCGCAAGTCTTAAAGCATATATAAAACACAGAGCCTGACAGCTGCCGTGTGCTCACGGAACCTGTGATGATGTCACCATTATGTGATCAGTCACATGGTCTCTGAGCTCCGCCTCGATCACATGACAGTCATCCCATTGCAGGTTCTAAACCAGCAGAGCATAATCACATGACAGTGACATCATCACAGGCCCTTCATCTTTGTGCACTGAATGAGGGATTATGGGCAGTCTACATCCACCCACAAATTCCCGCGGCCTCAGTTGCTATGGATACACCAGTACTCAGTCTGGCAGTTTGTAGCTGGTTGTGAGACAGCTGGGCACCTGTGTGGAGAGTCCAATAAATGACACCTCACAAATTTACACACATACATAGCTGGCGGTGCATATTAACCAACAACATTGAGGCATAGTCCTCCACCGCTATCTTCACATCTCCTGAATGTGATTACATGCCATCTCAAGTGCTAATGCCGCAAACACCAGTCCAGCCTCCATCTAATCATCAATGGCTGTCCAGTGTTGAAATAAACTGTCACTGTCATGTAAACATGTCAATACAGAGGGTTCAACGCCGCAGTGAAACTAATACAGCTTATATGACACAGCGACACGCCACGATTTCACCACAGCGAGCAGCTGAAGTTTGTAAATCTCGTGCAGCAGATATGTGTAAGCAACAAGCCAACATGTCTCCTCAGAGAGCAGCTGAAATTCGGAAATTACATACAGCTATTAAGCGAATGCAACAAGCCAATATGTCTCCTCAGCGAACTGCTGAACTTCATATATCACTGTTTACAATTTTCTGGAAAACTGTAAATAATGCCAATATCTTACTATTTGCACTGAAATATTTGTAGCAACTCCAATTCCTTACAGTGTATATCAGTACGTGGCACATCGCACCACCAGAAACACTGATTGTATTCCTTCGGAATGTCCACAGGTTTAGATGTTGCAGTATTGGTATTGCTATTTTGTACATTTTTCTTATTCATAGGTGTTTGCACTGTTCAGCAAAATTGAAAATAATGGCAATAACTCACTATTTGCACAGAAATATTTTGACCAACTCCAATCCCTTTCACTATATATTATCTTAGTAAGTGGCACATTGCACCAACAGAAACATGGGTACTATAAATCAAACTACTAACAACCACTTTTCAGTTAGTATGTGAATGCTTTTCATGCTCCACCCCTGGGGACATCATCGCTCCACCCACTGTTGACATCATCGAAGATCCTATAACACATATAAAACACAGAGCCTGACCGACAGAAGAACAACACAGTTACAGCTCTTGAAAAAGGGAGGACAAAAATAACAAAATGAGAATACAACTAAGCTGTTATTATCTCAGACACAACTCAGCAGTCCTGACAGAAGACACCGACCTACCACCACCACAGAGATCTGGCAAACCTAAAGGACCTGTGGCGACGTCACTACTCTGGGAGGAGTCAGGTTGTGTTTGTCTTGTATGGGGATCAAGATGGATTTGTACCGCTATGTATGTGATGTGTTGTGTGTGTAATGTGTGGGAGTCAGGATGGATGTAGTAGAGCTGTGTGTGTGATGTGTGAGAATTGTAATGGATGTACCATGTAGCAGAGCTGTATGTGTAATGTGCTGTGTGTGTAATGTGTGGGAATCAGGATGGATGTAGTAGAGCTGTGTGTTGTGTGGGGTTAGGATGAATGTAGCAGAGCTGTGTGTGTGATGTGTTGTGTGATGTGTGGGGATCATAATGGATGTACCACGTAGCACAGTTTTGTGGTGCATTGCGCCACCAGAAACACTGGTACTATAATGTCCTAATAATTACTTGTAATAGAAATAACTAGTATATATATATATATATATATATATATATATATATATATATATATATATATTGTTACTCGTAATAGAAGAATAATAAAGTGAAAAACTGTGTTGGGAACCCGCTACCATAATTTAGGCAACTTTAGATGGACGCAATATTCAAAGAATAGAAGCCATTGATATTAATTGGTTTGTTCGCATTTCCCTTTTTTGTGCACGCAAAAAAATAGGACCTGCTCTATTTTCCTGTGTATTTGGGCACCCATACTTGTCTACGGAAGGTGTGCAATATGCTGCACAATTCTGTGAAAAGAGAACACATCAGAACCTCATTAGGCTAAACAATCTTTTAAATCGGAGAGGTGCCGTGTTGCATATGAATTAGGCTCTGCATGCACAAAAAAGTACAGGTCTATGCACAGACATGCGCGCAAATCTACCTCATTTACTGCACAAATATGTTGCACTGAGATGAGTGTATTTGTACATGTGCTCATCTGAAGAAGCCCTTGTGTAAAATTACCATCTCCATGGAGGATTGCATTGTCATCATTACATATTTCTGTCATTGCATCTTTCCACTTAAAGGGGTTGTCCCGCGCCGAAACGTTTTTTTTTTTTTTTCAATAGCCCCCCCGCTCGGCGCGAGACAAACCCGATGCAGGGGTTTAAAAAAAACCAAACGGATAGTACTTACCCGAATCCCCGCGCTCCGGTGACTTCTTACTTACCTTGCGAAGATGGCCGCCGGGATCTTCACCCACGGTGGACCGCAGGTCTTCTCCCATGGTGCACCGTGGGCTCTGTGCGTTCCATTGTCGATTCCAGCCTCCTGATTCCAGCTACGTGGAGCAGCCCTCCAGCACGAGCGGCCCCATTCAGAAGGGAGAAGACCGGACTGCGCAAGCGCGTCTAATCGGGCGATTAGACGCTGAAATTAGACGGCACCATGGAGATGGGGACGCCAGCAACGGAACAGGTAAGTGAATAACTTCTGTATGGCTCATAATTAATGCACAATGTACATTACAAAGTGCATTAATATGGCCATACAGAAGTGTATAACCCCACTTGCTTTCGCGGGACAACCCCTTTAAATATAATACATCTCTAAGGGCCCATTTAGACACAACGATTATCACTCAAAAGATGTCTTTTGAGTGACTTTTAAGCGATAATCGTTGTGTCATTTACATCTCAAGATGATCGCTCCAACATTGAGTGATCATCTTCCGCACAAGTGGGGGGACGCTTGTTCTCTGCATCCTGCTGTTCCCCGCTGGAAGCACCCGGCTGTTATACTGCCGAGCACTCCCAGCGGAGGATGCAGAAGACAAGCGGGGTGTCCCACTTGCCTTCTGCATCCAGTTGTTCCCCACTCTGAGCGCCCGGCTGTTATACAGCCGATTGCTCTGAGCGGAGGATACAGAAGACAAGCAGATGAAGAAGATGTCTTCTGCATCCAGCTGTTTTCTGCACGTAGCGCCTGGCTGTTATACAGCCAAGCGCTCTGTGCGGAGTATGGAGAACGCAGCTGGACAGCTGCATTCTTCATACCTTGCCTGTCATCAGTGTGCGGGATACAGCTGAAACAATATAACAATGAGCGATGGTTTAGCAAAAACTGCACAATGTAAGTGCAGTTACATGCAACGATTATCGCTCAAAAGACGGCTTTGAGCGATTTTTGAGCAATATCGTTGTGTCTAAATTGGCCTTAAGACATAACTGTTTCTCAGAATCCATCCCCTTACTTAATGCTTCTTGGTTAAAACGTCTCTTGGCTTACAAATTACTCTACTGAATATTAAAAACCAAAAAAAATTCAATTTTGAGATGCTGTATGCAGATGAGGAACTTTTTGTCATTTTGTAGACCAGCTTAGTATTAAAGTGAAAACACGCTTTGAACTGGGATTTTATTTCTGGCGACTATTTTCTTAACTTCGGCACTAAGAAATAATTACACCAAAGATTCAAAAGGAAAGAAAAAAGTAATATTTAGCGAGGAAATCTTGAAACTTTGTTTTCTTTTTTTTTTTTTTATAGGTTTGTGCAATCATTAATATAAAGGTTTTTGGAGGCCAACTTCCATTAAAATGTGTCACTGACAGACTTTTAAACAGTGCTGGAAAATCACTTAGTATTATTAAACTACTACTTAATCATCGTGGTAAGAGAAATACATTTCCTCTCCTGAAGGGAAGAGAACAAATGCCAAAAATCAGATCAGATAAACAAATGGAAACTGGTGAGAAATAAAATGACTACATTTGTTTAATGGAAATAGATAGCATTCTTGTTTAATCGTTAGAAGGAAATTGTGCTGGATGCTTAACACTGGTGAAGGGGATGATGGGGTCTATTACCACCGGTTA
Organism: Eleutherodactylus coqui; assembly: GCF_035609145.1. Lineage (NCBI taxonomy): Eukaryota > Metazoa > Chordata > Amphibia > Anura > Eleutherodactylidae > Eleutherodactylus > Eleutherodactylus coqui. Next base: position 67,014,766 of record NC_089848.1, on the reverse strand, counting down.
CGGCTCGGAATACATCGGGCAGTTTAGCTGAAGTGTCCATTTGCTGAGAATAAGCTGTCCGGTTTTGAGACTTATTGGCTGGTCCTCTCTGTCGGCACCCAGCTGGGTTGTCACAAAAGTGATGGTTTTGGCAAATGGCAAAGATAAATAAAAACATCTTAGTAGAGTTTTTGTCTTACAATTGTTTATTGGGATTATAAAAGATTTTGCTATAGAAATAATTAGTGCAGTTCAAGTAAAAAAAAAATATATAAATTTCTATATAGTACTATGATAACTTGGAATTTGTCTTCAAAACAATATGAAGCTTATAAAACTTCACACAAGGGTTTTATCGAGGCTATGTTGCCTTGATAAAACGCCGGTCAAAAATTGCGACCATCTGAAGCATTGGATTCCAATGTACTTGTTCAGGTGGGCAATTTTTTGGTGTGTAAACTCGGCCGTCCGGAAAAGATAACGCACATGGTGCACATTCCAGCAGGCCACTTTCACGCTGACCAGCAAAGATAGGTCTGGACCTATCTTTTGCTGGAATATGCCGACTGGTTCCATAGACTTCTATGGGAGTCTATGAGAGCTGCCGGAAAAGGGAGGTGAAAGGAAGTTTAGCAGCAGTATTGCTAAGCTTCCTCCCACTCTCCGCCCCTTGCCAGCTGCTGGCAAAGGAGGGGCGGGGCAGGACGAGATGTGAGATTAGCACACTAGCTCCCTTTGTTGGAGGTTGTCAAGGGACAGAAAGGAGGAGGGAAGGGTGAGGGAGTTTAGCAGAGCAGGCGGCAGAAAATTGTGTGAAGGAATCTTTTTTAACCTCTTAAAGATCAGGCGTTTTTGTACCTTAAGGACCAGAAACTTTTTAGGGATTTTACCCATGTGGTAGCTTTACTGCCCTACTTTTTTATCATTCAGCAATCAAAATTATTTTTGCTGCGTTTTTTTTTCACATGACATATAGGGCTATTTTTTAAATATCTTTTACACTGACTTTTCCCCCATTTTTTAGTTTAATCGGGGGTAAAAAGCTAAAAAAAAATTTTTTTTTCAAATTTATACTTATTTTTTTATTAAAACATTTACACTAAAATAAAGTATAGGGACAGGTTCCCCATTTTGTTTTGGACATTTTGATATATAATATGTATGGTTTTGGTTTACAGGGCACATTCGGCAATGGTTTTGGTTGACGTCGACATTGGTACATTCTTTCTTACGTATATATTGTTGTTTTATTCTGTTATTTTTATTTACTTATTTATGTAATTATGTTTTTTACTATCTATGTCCTATACGGCATCATATAACACCTCCTGGGGCACATTCACATGTTTTTATTTTTTGACATTTTTCCACTGTACCTGGGGCATCGCTTGTAGTGACTTTAGTAACTGGCAGAGCTTATCGGGGTCTTCTGGGATCCTGTAGCTCTGCTGTAGCAGGGAATCCCAGCGGTCACGTGACACCCGGCCTGCCGTAGTGGAAGTTACACTTCTGCTTTCACTTTTTAGTACGTAGGGCTCATTGAGCGCTCTGTACTCGGGGAGGGAGAAGAGAGAAAGTGTTAAAACCTCCTCCTGCCTTCTCCTCCGGGTTATCAGCTGTTACTAACCGAATGGAAAATTCATTTTTCCATGTCTGATCCCCTCACCTGATTGCCTATCACACTCTAGAGGTCTTCTTTGTGTATTTCAGACACTTTCATCCAGTGCAGTTCCCTGTCTCATGCTAATTCAAGTACCATCTTGAAACTGATATTTTTTTCTTTTAATTTCAAATCTATCCCATGATGCATCAGAGCGGCATTAGTTGAGGCTATACCATTTTGGGACCACCTGTTGGGAGGACAGTTTAATTATCATTACCTTCTGTATTCACCTAAATAAGCTACAGACCATATGTATACACTCAGGAGGATGCACAGCTTAACTCCTCTATTATTACTGTGTGACAGGAGCTATCTGATCATCATCAGTAACTATGATAGGAGTGTCTGTGTCCCACTCTAGGCAGTTTCTATGATACGATTCACGCAACAGCATCCAACAAACTGAGAATTGAACTAGAAAATGAGCACATAACCCCAAGAAGATCTGAACTGGTCAAAACTGAGCTCACATGACCATCTAAAGAAATAGAGGTGGGGAGTTTTAGACAGAAAGAAATAACCAACCAAGGTAAGACTAGCTGACTTGTATATGCTGGGGATAGCTACATAATGAATGAATAAAAAAAATTACTGGCGTGGCCCTTTAATGGAAGCCCAATGTTGATAATGTAGCGAGGAACGGAAAGCAGGACGATTGTTCAGCTCTGCTACATCTGTGAATAGCAGATTTCGTCTGATGTGTAAATGTTGGCAGTGATTGCTGGAAACATTGTACAAATTAAAATGTGTCCACAATACAACATCGTTTTCTGTAATAAGAAGCTTAAATATCTACTTTTATTATTATTCTATTGAAAAAAAAAAGATCTCCAATTACGTAATACAAAACCGCTTGACAATATTTCCTGCGCTAAATTGTCCTTGTATTATACATTTATGGTGTATTTTACAGGTGCTGTGCAATGCTTTTTAGAGACTTGCCTTTATTAAAATATATTCCCAGTTTTCTTGCAAATGAAGCCTAATATATAATTTGTGAAGTCTGAATGGTGTAATTTATATGACATTCTTTTGATTCCTTGCAGCATTAAAGTGGACAGCTTTATTTCTCACTTCTTTAGATTCGAATATCTCAAAAGATCATATTAAATGGCTATAAGTATTAAAACTAATAATGGCACGTAACACCCCAGAACTATACCCAATAATATTTGTGAAATAGGTGTGATTTCTTTATTGGATGATATTGGCTTTTTCCCTTGTATAAGGCATATTGCTGCACAGCCTATACAGCATCAGGCTTTTTTATCCTTTAAGTTTCACTAAGCCCCCGTGCACTGAACTGATCGTACTTCCTTACAACTTACAAATTGTATGGAGCCATCATTCAGCACCCATAGAAGTATATTGGCCCGTATAGACATACTGTAGTTTAATAGCCTGAAATCCATGCTATTCCTGGGAGTCTTTCATGATTGCTTACCAGAGCACTGACTGTAGCATCTAAGCAGCTAAATGGCCATGATTGGAGCTAGTCCATTGTAAGTGGCTGTCAGCTGTATGAAATAGCCAATAGTCACCGAGTATGGAGTGGCCTTGGCTTCCAAGCTCCATACTCCTCTCCCACAATGCATTACAGATACATCAAATCATGGGTCTGGAACATTAACGCATTGGTGGTGATTAGAGCTCCAAGAGAAATCCTTGATTAGCCAAAGCGCTTTTTGCAGGACTGCGCAGTCTTAGGGACCAGCGATTCTCCATGAATCTGTCAGGGAAGAGAGATCAGGTGTCTGGAATAAGGTGACAGGTTGTTTCTGCAAGTTGCACATCATTCTGCTATCAGCTGATAGGAGACAAAGCTGGCCATGATCAACATCCGTTCTGAACTAGAGACTGTAAGTGACCATTAAACCTATTGTATGAACAAATAAATCTTCAGTTTTGTTTGCAGCAAGTAAAATGGAGTGGCTTGTCCATCAGAACCTCCCCTTCCATAGACTTAGAAGTCAGCTCCATGATCGGGCATTTGCACAACACTTCCCGGTGCCCGAGTTTGAAGGGATGAGATTACACCTTGCCTCCCTCTTCAGTAAGTCAAGACAGGACCCCCACATCACCTTAGGGATACATCCTATTGAGAAGGGATATGCTAACACACAGTTGTAAATTTATTCATACATTTCCAGGGAAAATGACAAAGGAATGACATACATTTTTAAAGGGGTTTTCCAATGCAGTAAATTCCAATGGCGTTAACCCTCTCCATTCCACTGTCTGATATCTTCCTACATTCTGATTGAAGCTTGTACAGCTCCAATGTCAGGGTATTCTTACCGTCTATTTCCAGCCACTCTGCTGTTGGAGCCTCTGTGGTGCCACACACTGGCTTTAGCCAACAGATAGCACCATTGTATAACAGCAAAAAGAGAAAGCCTTTTAGGAAACCCTGAATCTAAAATTGGATTGGAAAGGGTTAAATGGCCTCAGAATACTACATTCTATACACCCAGTACCTCATCTAGCATTTTCTCCCGCTCCAGAGAGCATGCACAATAACAGTTTTGGAAGTGATGACTGCACTGCGCATGCTCCAGCCTGGCTGCTGCATCCACCACTGTCCCTTATCCACCCACTCTTCTGATCTGAATACAGGCCAGATGTCAGAATCAGACAGACAGGGTCAGAAACAGCACAGAATTCTGATGGACAAAACAGCGGTGGAAGTAGTGTAATATTATGGGACGCAGATGACGTGATGGACCTGCAGGCTGTCAGAGGCATTTTAGGTTGATAAACCCCACTAATGGATGATTTATTTGGCTTTAATGGATGGAATCCTGCAATACGATAGTCGAAGAATCAGGTCATGTATGGTAAGATATCAAGAAGAGCTACTGATTAGAGTATTTCAATATAGCACCAGGAGAATTCCCAGCATGTTAGATAATTACCTTACAATGCCTTAATTATTCATTATAATGACCATGTATTGAGCATACAGGAAATTCCTATATAGTGTTTGCTATTTTGCTTGCATGTTAAATTGTCACTTTCTTTCATCTAACTACCCCACAATTCCTACATATCGTATTATTTTCTATGTACAACTGGCACTTTGTTAACTCGTTCCCTTTCTTCTGGCCATTGCTGTAAAAAGGATTGAGAAATACTTGCTAAGCCTATTAACATAAATCCATGATGATGTGAAAACAGGAGAACGCCAACAATAAAAGGTTAGTTTCCAAAAAATACTAAAAAAAATACAATGCAAAAGGGATATAAACATGGACAAGACAGGAAGGGGCCAATCAGCACCAGCCAGGAAAGCACATAAAAAGAAGAGACGGCGATTTATTATTTTTATGGGAGGCTATCATAAATGAGCCATATTGTTCATGCTTCATTTCATGAGTAAGAAAATATTCCTCAAAGAGAACCTTGTAGTGTACGCCACAAAAGCAGAACATGTTCTTTTTTCTTGCTGGAACATCGGTGCATTTACATTGACCAAAATGTAATTTTTTCCCATTATTTACTACTGTAAATTCCTAGGGTGGCCATAATGGTGCTTGAGAGCCAGCTGCAGCTAGTGGGCCTCATGTGGCTCTTGAAACCCATGCCAAATGAGTACACAGGGTTCAGTTATAGGGTTTGTGTTCCAGGTACTGTTTCAGAATGTAATAACATCTGTAAACTCTTCTCCTAACTTGTCTTCTAAAGTTTTAGTCTCTGCAAAGTCTTGTACGGGGAGAGATAGCTCCATTCTAGTGGTTGCTCACATATACGTTCTTGTTATAGCTTTATGAAGGGGATAAATGTGCTTTACTATGGGAACATTTGTGTGGAAGCTCTGTGTGGAAGCTCTGTGTGGAACATTTGTTTAGGCACTGTTTTAGCAGTAGCTCTTCTTTGAGCAGCTTTCCGTGAGGATAACTTTGAGTGGAGGGTACATTGTTAGGCCCAATAGTCACGGGCGAATCTCACTTGCGGAATTGTGGAATTGCGTGGGTCACGCGCGCGGATGATCCGCAAATCAAGCCACCCATAGGGATACATGGGCGTCCACAAGTGGAATAAAGAATGCAGATTTGATTTACAGACCTTTTGGTCCAGGAAAAAAAAACCTCAGCATGCTCCATTTCACTGCAGATCTCATTGAAGTCCATGGAAGCCATCCGATCCACGGCCTATCTGCAAATGAATTGTGGACGGGCCGTGGATTCTGCAGGAGTTTTAAAAAAAACTCCACTGCACGGCGCACCGGTCTGCACTTCCACATACATCCGTAGTGAAGAAGAGAGAAGACCCGCAGAGACTGCTAAGTAGAAGTCCCATAGCGTCCTTGTCCACTGGCAGGGTCAGATTCCACTGTGGGCTCTTGCATGTGGAATCTGATTTGCCCGTGGACATTTGGCCTTATGATAATTTTATGTTGTTGGAAGTTTTTATGCGATTCTGTATTAATATTTGTGTTTTTGTGTGAGATTCATAGCTATTAAAAAGTCTAGTTGACTTTGCTTCACCATAGTGTTAAAAGGGAGTTCTTTGGTATTTGCCACCAAGACAGCGGATCCTTTAAGTCCTATACAGGAGACAACCTTTGCCACCACTCTAGTATTCGATTCTAATTGTCCCCTTGTGTTTGGCTGTTTTCCTTATTCTGTAGTTAGTATTGTGTTCAGCAGGCAACTGTAGATGGGGTCACCACCGAACACATACAGCAATGCTGGTTGCTGGTTTCCTGTCTGATGAAGGAGGAGACTCAACGTAAGTCCAGGCAGATGCAGATGATGGGCAATATTGTACTGTTAATTGCTGCTTCTTGTTGTTGCCATGAGGAGAAGCCTACGTCATAAAGAGGCAGTAGCATAAAGTGGGGTGAGTGTGTCTTTGACCCCATGTACAGACTAAGTGATGTCTTATGAGTGCTGTGATAGTAGCATGCTGAAGGGCGATTGGGCTAGGAAAATTCCCCCAAATTATCCTCTTTGTCCTAACCGTTCAGAACCTGGTTGTGTGAAGGCGTTGTCAAATGTTATATGGTAAATGCTCTACATCTACAAACTACTGTTAAGATGTTCATATTATATTGCAACTAAGTGAGTGTCTGTAGGGTCCATATAGGGGTGTTACCCAAAATTATGTGAAATTGTTTTCACCCCATTGGGCCTGGGACCTGGTCCTTTGATTGCAGAACAGAAATCATAAAACAGGCTTGATGCACGTTAGCAGCTGTGGAAGGTCGGGTGTTAGGTTGTGCTGCTGGAGTTTGTTGTTCTACCGGGTTCCAGGAGCACACCTGCACAGGTGAGGATTAATTGAGCTGGCTGGGTGTGGTTGTTCAGGTCAGCCAATTCTCTGGGTCTGGGTGTAGATATGCAATGAGGAAGCTGTATTTCCTCAGTCTTTTTTGTTGTGTGAATAGTGTCTGGACTGGGTGTTTGGTGTCCTGTGCTGCCTGTTTAGTGTCTTGCTAGAGTAGAGACCACAAGACATTAGGAGCCTTGTCGCTGCCTTGCAGCTTAAGTTCATTGGCCAATGTATGAACTAATCCCTCGCTTTTATATTCAGCTTTACCATCTGCTTTAGCAGCGAGGTTCTGTGGTAAGAGAGTTTGTGCACTTAACGTGTCAGCTCTGCCTGGTTGCGAATATCACCCTTTCAGGGAGAGCCAGGGCCAAGGTTCCAGCATGGGGCCACCTTTATAGAGGCGATCGCTCTGCTTGTAGGTAGGGCCAAGTCATCTTACCTGCAGCACAGGGACAGCTTCCTCTAACCTGTATTTTCGAATCACATTTGCGTGGGCCCAGTGCTTAGTTGCCCATACGAATGTAACATCAGGGTTCTTAAAAGGTAGTGATGTAATGGATACAAGATCTCAAAGAGGAGCAGAGTGGTCCTGTTTTAAGTGACTGATGCGCCCTTTAAGTGGTGTATGGGGGGTCAGGCTATAAAAAACAGAGTAACACAGTGACCCACAGTGGCACAGCAAGACAGAGAAAATTGCCTATAGTCACTTTGGTGCAACCTGAACTGGTGAGATCTGGTGTTTGAATTGGAAAGGCCATCTTACAAGCGAAGGGAAGCCCCCATAGATAAGACTTATTATTCCAACACATCTCACAGATGCTCCATCAAATTGAGATCTGTTTAGATAGGTGGTATGTATCAAAATAATATCCAAATGAATGCCAGGACCCAAAATCTCCCAGTATAACATTGCTCATACCACCTCTACCGGCTTGCCTTCTCCAACAGTGCCTCTTGGTGCCACTTTTTTTCCCAAGAAAATGCTGGACATATGCTTGTCAATCCACATGATGTAAAGAAAAATGTGATTCATCAGACCAGGTTACCTTCTTCTATTCTCCATGGTCCAGTTATGACGATCATGTGCACATTGTAGACGCTTTTGGTAGTAGACAGGGATCAAAATGGGCACTCTAATTAGTTTGCGGATATGAAACCTCAAATTCAGCACTCTGTAAAAGACAGATGGTTGAGAGAATCAGGTTTTGATGTTTTGGAATCCAGATGTGAAAAATGGAAGAATATTATGGAGTGTGCAGGAGAAAAGAATATACCAGGCAATATGTCACCCACTACAATTAACCCCACAGATGATAATAAAACACGTAATATAACACTGCTAACATGCCACAAATGCTGCGATATTAAAATTGTCTGTCTTCTGGAGAAAAATGACCACAGAAAACTCGTTTTAGGTGTTGGAGAATATTGCGGTATGATGCTATGTCTCACATTGATCAGTATGTGTACACCTGCACAGCATGACACAGTGGAATCCAGTTTCTGACAAAAACTTAGTTTTATGTCATTGCTGCACTTTAAATATTCCTTTCATGTATGTGCACTGGCAGGAAGGCAGACATGCAACACAACCCCAGGCGCATTTCTGGCCAAGATTAGGATTTATATATTTCATATGCAGTCTCATACACTTTCAAATACAAATCACGTTCCGTCTCTTCTCATATGTTGCCTGGACTGTGCATTTAAATACTGCAAATCAAATGACTACAGGTGCTCATAAATATTCCAACAAGTTTCCTTTGATACTTTTTATTGTCCTTATAGGAGTAAATTTTGTCTTTAAGGAGCACGGGGTGTGTGGTGTCTGTTTGTGAGTCAATGTAATCATGCAGGGTCATAGCGTGTAGGGAGTACAGAGGTAGCAGTCACTCCAGGGCTCTGGTGTCAGAGGGGCCCAAAGTATTATTAATGGCAACTAGTCGGGGCAGTTAGGGGCAGAAACTACAAGTTATGTCACATCTTCCCTGGACAACTCATATATACTCACTACTATAAACGTAACATCCACGACTGGCCATACATACACAGTCCTTTAACTGCACCTTATGCGGAGTCCCTATTATGGCTGCTAATCAAAAGTATGTGTAGATATTTTTTTTTTGCTTGTATATTTGTATTCTCTATCCTTTGACATGTTAAGGCCAGTTTCACTTCTGCGCTGGAACCTCCAGCATGCAGTTGCTTTTTCTTCCGTCCAAAATCTGGGCAGCTTTTGCGGAAAGCGGGGGCGGACCTGATTATAGCTAATGGGTCCATCCGGTGCTGTTCGGCTCTGTCAAAAGATGGAATCGCTCAGCCATGGGGATTCCCTTTTTTTGCTCCCCAAATGGAACTGGAAAGGGGAATCTCCAGCACAGATGGGAAACCACCCTTAAACCTTCCTGTATAATCTCTTGGAATTGAGTTATTAAACCACTTAGGTATGCTTTTCTATATTTACTAAATTTACTAAAATTATTTCACAGCAAAAACAAGAAGCCCAATTAAAATATAACCTTTAATAATGCTATTTAAAAAACATCTTTAGTCCTAAGGCTATTCATATAATGCCATTAACTTGAAATCCCCGCCTCCAGAAACACAGCCAATCACAGCCATTCAATGACATCATTGTCATTGGCTGTGATTGGCTGAAGGCACATGTGCTTCTGGAGGCAGGGATTTAAAGTCTTAAGTGGAGAAAGCTTGTCTGCCATGGACCAGGAGGGAGTGACAGCCTGCAGGAGCGCCGCAGATCATCTAAAAACGTAAGTAATGCTTTTTATTCTTTGCTCCACTGTATTACCGGCGTATAAGGTGACAGTTGGGGGGTCGCCTTATACGCCGGTATATATTTTTAGTGTAACACATTTCTGGATGAATTGCAGGAAAGGGGTTATATATTTAACCCCTTTCCGACCATTCATCCTGCGATCGCCGGCAGCCCATTGCATTCAGTGGAGTCGGCTGTATTGCCGGTTCCATTGAATTCAATGGGCAAACATCGTTCTTCTCTGCTACAGCTGTTACAGCTGTGCCAGAGAAGAAGGATTTGTCTTCTATATGTTCTCAATGGGGTCAGCGCTGCTGCCGCTGGCCCCATTGAGCGCATATAGAATGCATCCATAGCGAGCAGCGGGAGGGGCAGATTTCAATACTCGGGTGACACCTTATCTCCCCAGCCACTCACAGCAGGGGGGTGGTATAGGGCTTAAACGTTGCAGGGGGAAGTTGTAATGCCTTCCCTGTCTTTATATTGGCCAAAAAAAAGCGCTAACGTCTCAGGGAAGAAAGTTTAATTTACCAGAACACCGCATGGTGTTCGTTACGAATAACGAACATCCCGAACACCCTAATATTCGCACGAATAGCAAGCTCGGACGAACGCGTTCGCTCATCTCTAGTCATCAATAGTTGATCCACTGCTCGCGACTCCAACGATCAGCTGTGCAGGCACATGTTGTCAGCACTGCAATAAGACAGAGGTTGGAGCAGAAGCCTCCATGCCGAACTCTGTGTAGTGGCCAGTGCTTATAACTGCAGGCACGGCTCTCATTAAAAATTAATGAGAGCCGTGCCTGCAGTTACATGCGCCGGCCACTAAATGGGAGGTCGGCATGGAGGCTTGGATTTTTGTAGGTTTATTAAAGGGGTTTTCCAATCAAATACTATTGATGACTTATCATCAGGATAGGTCATCAATAGTTGATCGGCCGGGGTCCGCTGCATCCGCACAGCTGACGGGTCGGGATCCTAAGCGTCAGACCCCTGGTACTGTGTTCGCCAAAAAAAGTCAATGTGATGTTAAATACCATTATATAAAAAAGACGAAAGTATTATAGAGGTGATACCTTTATTGGCTAACTAGAAAAATAATATACGCATGCTTTCAAGGTTATTAGTCTCCTGATGAAGCGGCCTGACAAAGATGCCTAGTAGCCTCAAGATATTGCATATAGAATTTTTCTGGTTAGCCAATAAAGGTGTCACCTCTGTAATACTTTTGTCCTTTTTATACAAGGGTATTTAAAATCCCCTTCAGTATGTATCCCAAATAAACCAAATCCATGTACTATAAAATGTGGCCCAGTTCTTGATACTACAATGATTGTTACACGTTAGTGAGGAAAGTATGACGTTCCTTGGATGTAATGATTAATAATAGACAATTCAATATAGGGGATGAAGCATGAACAAGAGAAAGTTGAAGTGTTAAATCATAATAAATTGCTATACTATAATTGTATTCCTTTAATATCCCAGGGCAATAATTCACATACTATACCTTTAAATGAAATGAAAGTGAAAGCATTAAAAATTGATTTAATTTGTAATTCAAGATGCACACCATCAGTTATGTTAATGTTAGGTCAGATAACATGACATGTACATAAAATGCAAGTGCAATAGATCAATCCATGGGCTTATTAACACCCAGACTGCTATAGCAACATACATGGGCTGTACAAGCCCTGATGTGCATTTCAAACCCATTTGGCAGAGAGTAATTTTATATTCTTCTTTGCCACTATTTAAGTCCCCATTAGTAGGCAGTAGTGAAGTCTGGGACCGGAATGTCATAATGAAACATATCTGACATTAGCCCATCACAGCATGTTGATAATAACAAAATGTTAACCTAGCTCCACGCTTAAAAACAGATAGTAACATAGCATGAAGGCCAAAAAAGACACATGTCCATCCAGTTCAGTATATTACCCTCCCAATGTTGATCCAAAGATAGGAGGGAAAAAAAACCAATAAGCTAGAAGCCAATTTTCCCCTATTTAAGTGAAAAAACTCCCTCCTGAATCCAATCTGACAATCAAAATAATCCCTGGATGAACAACCCTTCTGAAGTAATTAGTGACTATAATATATAATATTGTATTGCTCAAGAAAGACATCCAGGCCCCTCTTGTAGTCTTTTAGCAAATTCGCCATCACCACATCCTCAGGCAGAGAGTTCAACAGTCTCGCTGCTCTTACAGTAAATAATCCTTTTTTATGTCGGTGTAGAAACCTTCTTTCCTCTAGATGTAGAGGATGCCCCCTTGTTACAGTCACAGTCCTGGGTATAAACAGATGATGGAAGAGATCTCTGTATTGTCCACTGATATATTTATACAAAGTTGTTAGGTCGCCCCTCAGCTGTCTTTTTTCTAAATAACCCCAATTTTGATATCCTCTCTGGATATTGTAGTCCACTCATTCCGTTTACTGCTTTAGTTGCCCGTCTTTGTACCCACTCAAGCTCTGATATGCCCTTCTTGAGTACTGGTGCCCAAAACTGTCCACAATATTCCATGTGTGGTCTGTCCAGTGACTTGGTAGAGTTGGAAGGGACCTCCAGGAACAATAGTTCCAACCCTCTTTTTAATGCCTCTTTTGATGTACCCGATGATCCTATTTGCCTTGGCAACAGCTGCCTGACACTGGCTGCTCCAGTTAAGCTTACAGTTAACTAAAACCCCCAAATCCTTTTCCATGTCAGAGTTACCCAGTGGTTTCACATTTAGGGCTTAGTCACATGGGCGCATCAGCACCCGTGTTACTGCAGGAAGAAGACAGCTGCACTTCAGGGTGGACGTCTCTCTGCAGCGCCGGAAGAAAGAACATGTGACCGACTACAAAACATTTATCAGTGTTAAGGATACCTGTTTTCATGTATGATAATTGATACTAGCTAACCATTGGTCAATAAGAGTTTAAATAGACATAGATAGATAGATAGATAGATAGATAGATAGATAGATAGATAGATAGATAGATAGATAGATAGATAGATAGATATGAGATAGATAGATAGATAGATAGATAGGAGATAGATAGATAGATATGAGATAGATAGATAGATAGATAGGAGATAGATAGATAGATAGATAGATAGATAGATAGATAGATAGATATGAGATAGATAGATAGATAGATATGAGATAGATAGATAGATAGATAGATAGATAGATAGATAGATAGATAGATAGATAGAAATGAGATAGATAGATAGATAGATAGATATGGGATAGATAGATATGAGATAGATAGATAGATAGATATGAGATAGATAGATAGATAGATAGATAGATATGAGATAGATAGATAGATAGATAGATAGATAGATAGATATAGATAGATAGATAGATAGATATGAGATAGATAGATAGATATAGATAGATACATATGAGATAGATAGATAGATAGATAGATAGATAGATAGATAGATAGATAGATAGATAGATAGATAGATATGAGATAGATAGATATAAGATAGATAGATAGATATGAGATAGATCGATATGAGATAGATCGATAGCTGATAGATAGATAGATAGACAGATAGATAGATATGAGATAGATAGATAGTAGAGATGAGCGAACGTGTTCTTAACGAGTACTTACGCACCCGAACACCGGCTTTTCCGAGGACTTCAGTGTTCGCGCGTAAAGATTCGGGGGGCGCCGGGGGGCGGGGAGAGGTGCGGCGGCGCGGGCGGCAGCAGCGGGGAACAGGGGGGAGCCCTCTCTCTCTCCCTCTCCCCCCCACTCCCCGCCGCACCCCCCCGCGCTGCCAAGGCGACCCCCGAACTTTTTTCGCCCGAGCACGGAAGTCCTCGCAAAGTTCGGTGTTCGGGCGAAAAGGGGCGGGGCCGAACACGTTCGCTCATCTCTAATAGATAGATATGAGATAGGTAGATATGAGATAGATAGATAGGAGATAGATAGATAGATAGATAGATAGATAGATAGATAGATATGAGATAGATAGATAGATAGATAGATATGAGATAGACAGAGAGATAGAGAGATAGATATGAGATAGATAGATAGATATGAGATAGATAGATAGATAGATAGATATGAGATAGACAGAGAGATAGAGAGATAGATATGAGATAGATAGATAGATATGAGATAGATAGATAGATAGATAGATAGATATGAGATAGATATATAGATAGATATGAGATAGATAGATAGATATGAGATAGATAGATATGAGATAGATAGATAGATAGATAGATAGATAGATAGATAGATAGATAGATAGATATGAGATAGATAGATAGATAGATAGATAGATATGAGATAGACAGAGAGATAGAGAGATAGATATGAGATAGATAGATATGAGATAGATAGATAGATAGATAGATATGAGATAGACAGAGAGATAGAGAGATAGATATGAGATAGATAGATAGATATGAGATAGATAGATAGATAGATAGATAGATAGATAGATAGATATGAGATAGATATATAGATAGATATGAGATAGATAGATAGATATGAGATAGATAGATATGAGATAGATAGATAGATAGATAGATAGATAGATGCTTCTTGTGTTACTGTAATTGTATACTTCAAAGGTGACATGCTAATTCGGAACACATGTAGTCTGGCCTTTGAGGTTATCCTTTTTTATTTCATACTGTAAGGGTAAAAGAAATATGAAGTGAGAAGAAAATGGAACAACTATAGCGGGATATGTACATTTTAATTGATGATGATCGCCTTTTGGTTTCGACATAAGAGCAGAATTAAGAGCCAGCTATAACGTTTTCTTTACATTACAACTACAGTCCATCATTAAAATAATTTCCACCCAACTGCATAATCAATAAAAGGTGTTTCATATTTTCTGTGCAAATTATGACATATCCATCACATATTTTATGCATTAAAATATTCAATGCATTGTCAAATATAATGTGAAATTAGTGATTTCCATAAAATCTAGTACTGCTCTTTTCTCTCGTTTCTCTTTCTATCTACATATCCAGAATTGCAAACTTCACATGATTAGAATGTTATTTCATAGGTACAGCTGTTAACTTATATGTGATAACTTCTTCAAATCTAAGAAACTCTTGTCAATGAAAGTATTAAATGGATTTTATTCAAAAGCAACTATGTGTTGGCTTTAAGAAGAAATCTACACGAATGTGAGCTGAAAAAAGACTGGAATTCTCAATAGTAAATATTCCCCTAAACCCAAATTCAATAAAAGACCCAGGGAAGCAGACTGTAATTTTGCCAGTGATTGTAACATTTTGTCTTTCTTTAGTTTCTTGCCTTTTATCTTCAGTAAAGTCTGGCAGTGGTACATTTTATATGTGTTGTCTCAGAAATATTATATCTTCTCTAACTAGGTTCGCTCTGTTTGTGGTTAAGCATGCCGTTTACTTTAGACAAATAGCCCCTTATCCCCTTTAAAGTAGGAGATAAACGACTATCTTCATTAAGTGCCACTGGGAGACTGGCACCACTAACTAATCAGGAGATCCAGCAGCTTCATATAGAAAGGATGCATCAAAGAAGATTGTGACATCCTGCTTGGTGTAGGATTTCATGAGGAGCTAGTAAACCTTCCCCAAGCTAAATGGGCCTTTTAAAAGTAATGTTCTCAGTATCTTTCCAATGACATTAAGGTCTGGTGTAAGCACTTAACATTCTAACAAACCCACTTTATTTTATTGAATGAACTATATATCTATCCCCTATCTATCTATCTATCTATCTATCTATCTATCTATCTATCTATCTATCTATCTAATATCTATCTATCTATCTATCTATCTATCTATCTAACGCATATCTGTATATCTATCTCATATATATCTATCTATCTCTTTCCTATCTATCTATCTATCTATCTATCTATCTATCTATCTATCTATTTATCTCATATCTATCTATCTATCTATCTATCTATCTATCTATCTATCTATCTATCTATCTATCTATCTTCTATCTATCCCATATCTATCTATCTATCTATCTATCTATCTATCTATCTATCTATCTATCTATCTCCTATCTATCTATCTATCTATCTATCTATCTATCTATCTATCTATCTCATATCTATCTATCTATCTATCTATCTATCTATCTATCTATCTATCTATCTATCCCATATCTATCTATCTACTATTTATCTATCTCATATCTATCTATCTATCTCATATCTCTCTCTTTCTATCTCCTATCTCTATCTATCTATCTATCTCATATCTATCTATCCATCTATCTATCTCATATCTATCTATTAGAGATGAGCGAACGCGTTCGTCCGAGCTTGATATTCGTGCGAATATTAGGGTGTTCGGGATGTTCGTTATTCGTAACGAACACCATGCGGTGTTCTGGTTAATTTAACTTTCTTCCCTGAGACGTTAGCGCTTTTTTTTGGCCAATATAAAGACAGGGAAGGCATTACAACTTCCCCCTGCAACGTTTAAGCCCTATACCACCCCCCTGCTGTGAGTGGCTGGGGAGATAAGGTGTCACCCGAGTATTGAAATCTGCCCCTCCCGCGGCTCGCTATGGATGCATTCTGACATGAGTTTAGGGAAAGCGCTATCGTCTTGGAGCTGCTATAGGGAGAGTGTTAGGAGTATTTTAGGTGTCAAGAACCCCAACGGTCCTTCTTAGGGCCATAAATCTTCTCTATATGCGCTCAATGGGGCCGGCGGCAGCAGCGCTGACCCCATTGAGAACATATAGAAGAGAAATCCTTCTTCTCTGGCACAGCTGTAACAGCTGTAGCAGAGAAGAACGATGTTTGCCCATTGAATTCAATGGAGCCAGCAATACAGCATGTTCCACTGAATGCAATGGGCTGCCGGCGATCGCGGGATGAATTGTCGGGAAGGGGTTAAATATATAACCCCTTTCCTGCAATTCATCCAGAAATGTGTTACACTAAAAATATATACCGGCGTATAAGGCGACCGGGCGTATAAGACGACCCCCCAACTGTCACCTTATACGCCGGTAATACAGTGGAGCAAAGAATAAAAATCATTACTCACTTTTTCAGATGATCTGCGGCGCTCCTGCAGGCTGTCGCTCCTTCCTGGTTCCCGGCAGACTATTCCTTTCTCCACGAAAGGCTTTAAATCCACGCCTCCAGAAACACATGTGCCTTCAGCCAATCACAGCCAATGACAATGATGTCATTGAATGGCTGTGATTGGCTGTGTTTCTGGAGGCGGGGATTTCAAGCCAATCACAGCCATTCAATGACATCATTGTCATTGGCTGTGATTGGCTGTGTTTCTGGAGGCGGGGATTTCAAGCCTTTCGTGCAGAAAGGAATACTCTGCCGTGGATTAGGAGGGAGCGACAGCCTGCAGGAGCGCCGCAGATCATCTGAAAAAGTGAGTAATGCTTTTTATTCTTTGCTCCACTGTATTACCGGCGTATAAGGTGACAGTTGGGGGGGTCGTCTTATACGCCCCGTCGCCTTATACGCCGGTATATATTTTTAGTGTAACACATTTCTGGATGAATTGCAGGAAAGGGGTTATATATTTAACCCCTTTCCGACCATTCATCCTGCGATCGCGGGCAGCCCATTGCATTCAGTGGAACCTGTTGTTTTTCTGGCTCCATTGAATTCAATGGGCAAACATCGTTCTTCTCTGCTACAGCTGTTACAGCTGTGGCAGAGGAGAACGATCTTTATGCTGACAGTGGGGGGGGGGCACTCTTGCTGCTATTGTGGCTTAATAGTGGGACCTGTGAACTTGAGATGCAGCCCACCATGTAGCCCCTCGCCTGCCCTATCCGTCACTGTGTCGTTCCCATCACTTTCCTGAATTGCCCAGATTTTCACACATGAAAACCTTAGCGAGCATCGGCGAAATACAAAAATGTTCTGGTCGCCCATTGACTTCAATGGGGTTCGTTGTTCGAAACGAACCCTCGAGCATCACGGGAAGTTCGTTCCGAATAACGAACACCCGAACATTTTGGTGTTCGCTCATCTCTACTATCTATCCATCTATCTATCTCATATCTATCTATCTATCTCATATCTCTCTCTTTCTATCTCCTATCTCCTATCTCTATCTATCTATCTATCTATCTATCTATCTATCTATCTATCTATCTATCTATCTATCTATCTCATATCTATCTCATATCTATCTATCTATCTATCTATCTATCTATCTATCTATCTATCTATCTATCTATCTATCTATCTATCTATCTATCTATTTATCTGCACCATGGGCACATTTATATACTAATTTTAGGCATATAAAAAATAGATTACATACATCACTACAAGCAAGACAGGAGACTGCAAGGTAATATTTGCATATTCCGGCCATATCTGCCAAATGACATGGCACTGAGAGCAGCATGACTTCCTGATTAATGGTGCCAGGCCAGAGCCAGCCCCGTACCATAAAAAGCGTTGGCTAGTGCACGCACCACGCCATTCAGCATTGCACCAATGGTTTAACATTTCCCTTTGGTTACAATGCTGACAGGCTGGCTGTGCTATCTTTCAGCCCAGTGAGCTAGTTTTTCTCTTATGATACTTTTACACAGGACGACTGTCTTCTAAACGATCTGCATGAGCGGATGACGCCACCACTGGTTGTTAGCACTGGTACAGAGCATCTGGAAAGGCAGATCTTCGCTGAGTATCGCTCACTTCCCGCTGGCTTGTTCCTTAGCGCATCACATTCTACGTGAAACATTCCCATTTAGGAAGCATCACATTAGGTAGACATAGGCCACTAATTAAACAACCAGTGAACAAAGGAGTGTACATACCGTATATACCGGCGTATAAGACGACTTTTGAACCCCGAAAAATCTGCTCTGCAGTCGGGGGTCGTCTTATGCGCCGGTAAAAAAAAAAAAAAAAGTGTAAAAAAAAAAAATTTTATTACTCACCTCCCACGGCGTTCTGTCGCGCTCCGGCAGGATGTCGCTCGCTCCGGCAGGCTGTCGCTCGCTCCTCGTCCCCGCCGCAGCATAGCTTTCTGAATGCGGGGCTTGAAATCCCCGCTTCCAGAAAGCTAATACACACGCTGGCAGCCATGACAGCATTGAATGGCTGTGATTGGCTAAAGCACACGTGGCTTCAGCCAATCACACTATTCAATGACATCATTGAATGGCTGTGATTGGCTGAAGGCGCACGTGTTAGCAATCACACCCATTCAATGATGTCATTGAATAGTGTGATTGGCTGAAGCCACGTGTGCTTTAGCCAATCACAGCCATTCAATGATGTCATGGCTGCCGGCGTGTGTATTAGCTTTCTGGAAGCGGGGATTTCAAGCCCCACATTCAGAAAGCTATGCTGCGCCGGGGACGAGGAGCGAGCGACAGCCTGCCGGAGCGAGCGACGTCCTGCCGGAGCGCGACAGAACGCCGTGGGAGGTGAGTAATAAAATTTTTTTTTTTTCTCCACTGAATACCGGCGTATAAGGTGACAGTTGGGGGGTCGTCTTATACGCCCCGTCGCCTTATACGCCGGTATATACGGTATTTTAGTCTGTATTAGCCCTCACAAAGGCTGATTACATCAAATATTGATTTGATTTCGATTTTTCTTTTGTTCATTCACTTTTGATTTTGCTATTTGACAAAGGAAAAATCTATTCACACTTCTATTTTTGAAAGCATTCATACTTTGCAGAATTTTTTCCACACCCCCCTAAAACCTTTGTACCGTACTGTATTTTGTCTGACTATCCAATGAACATGTCAAAAGTTGCTAACTTCTTTCCAGGTAATGACTGTCTGTCATTGATCGGCAGAAATGATTCTTCGCTGTTAAGTTTCACCCAACGAATGATCATTTAGCTTGAAATTGTCCATTTTCAACAACTTTAATCTACTTGCTGTGCCCACCTTTAATCTTTTGTTTTAGTTTTTGAACCCTTACAAACTGAGCCATATGGCATAGACCGTGTCACTCTCCAAATATAGATTGTATATAGAGATGAGTGAGCATCGCTCTTCTCGAGTAACTGTCTTATCGTCCAAGCGTGCTCGTAGGGAGGGGGGGGGGGGCGGCGGGGGGAAGCGGGGGAGAGAGAGATCTCTCACTCTCCCCCGCCGCCCCCGCCCACCGCTGCCCCCCTCCCGAACACGCTCGGACGAGAAGGCAGTTACTCGGGAAGAGCGATGTTCGCTCGAGCAACTGACCTTACCGAGCGTGCTCGCTCATCTCTAATTGTATTCCCATATCTAAAACAATAAAATTGTGGGCTGGTTGGACGAACAAAAGTGGTCATCAAGCTCCACAGCAAAATGTATAACAGCCAGATAAAAACGATTAGCAGAGATTTATGTGACACATCCACTGGAGAATTCGGGAGTTAAGTAAGTGTGACAAACAAATGTGAGCCTTACCACATAGTTTGCATCACTACCTCTTTAGAAATCCTGGGGGTCATTGGAAAGACCACACTGCTCATGGAGATTGATAAGTTTCCCTGAAAAGATGTGTCTTCTTAGAATATTTCACTGGGAACATACATTTTCTTTCCATGTCAGGATGTAGCTTAGATGTAATTGTACACTGTTTATCCTCAAAGTTCAAAAACTACTCAATCCAAACAATGCTCTGCAGGACATTTCAAAGAACTGGACTTTCTCTTTAAAGGTGATCCTTTTTGTAGCTCAAGGAAAGTAGAAAATAATGAGCTTTATGGAGAAATCTTCACCATGAAGAACACAATTGAATAGAATAGTTGACCCAAAACATGGAGGGGTGCCCTTTGGACTACCTATTTTTTTCTCCAAAGGACAAGAGAAAAAGCAATCCTAGAATTCAGTTTAATCAGCTTTATGTAACATTTACACTAGATTTTTGTTTATTCAGAAATTAGACTGAAGCCTACTTTGGGGCGGTAAGTAATGTGCTGCGGATCTAATTAGGGTATATTAACCACAATGCAGAAGCAGACTGGTCACTCAGCTATTATACAGGTTGCTGGCTGACTCTTTGTGTGGGGGTTGTCTGCTACTATCTGTATCCATATAGTTGCATGTCGGTATTTCCCTCAGAGGTTTTTTCTCTGGTCTACCTATCAGCTGCTAGGGAGGACTTTATATTCCCTTCCCTTAGCTCATTGCTGTTTATTCTCAGTTCACTTGGTTGTGGTGCTTGGAGAGATGTCCAAGTCCTCCTGAAGTAAGCAGTACATCTATCAGTTAAGTTATGGTTTGTTTCCCACACACTGGGTTATTTATACTGTGGTTCGGTCTTCTCCCTTACCCCTGTTTGGTTCAGGTAGTAAGCCAAGAGGCGTTAGGCAGGTTTGCACTTTTCAGAGAGTAGGGACCTGAAAGCAGGATCTATTTTCCTATTTAGTTGCGTCTGCTCTGGGCATGGTGTGCATTGCACCCAGGACAAACGTGACAAAAAGGGTGTGACTTGTTGACATTGCTACAACCAGTGATGACCAAATATGAAGATTTGAAGGTTGAAATAAAGCATCTCCGGCAGAAGCTAGCAGTGGTGGCCCCAGTGGTAATCAGCACACTGAGCGTCGAGCCTAAAGCCCTTGACTGGCACTTAAAACAACTCAATATTAACAAAATTAACATCTGTCAGTTACACAAAGCCACACTGCGAGACTCTACGCATCCTATGCTGATACATAATGACAAATCCTAGGTTCCTGGGTGGATCCTGATGTGTTATGAAGACAAACCGCCAAGTTGTGATCTTG
The DNA here is from genome assembly GCF_035609145.1 of Eleutherodactylus coqui. Taxonomy (NCBI): domain Eukaryota; kingdom Metazoa; phylum Chordata; class Amphibia; order Anura; family Eleutherodactylidae; genus Eleutherodactylus; species Eleutherodactylus coqui. Next base: position 66,993,349 of record NC_089848.1, on the reverse strand, counting down.
TGCTTGTGTTGTACAACATTTTGTGTAATAATACAAATAACTATCTTTATGTATATAGTGCCAACATATTCTTCAGCACTTTATAAGACAGAGGGAACATAGATAAAAGAAGACATTACATACAATATCATACCAATAGACATTCCGAACGATACTGTAGGATTAAGGGAACTACTGACAAGAGCTTACAGTCTATGAGGAAATAGGAGTGACACAAGAGGTAAAAATGCTTGTTCTCTACAATGGCCCAGCCATCTTTTATATAAATAGGGTAGTATACATTAAGCTGTATGAGTCAGTCACTAATCGGTGTTTGTGTACACAGATATGAAAAAACATGAGGGTGTATGAGCTTGGGGCAGACAATGGGATGAATAGGGGGAGGTTCTGAGGGGATATATTGAAGCAGAGTAAATGTAGAAGAGTTCGATTAAGGAATGTGGTAAGACCCCTAAACAGATGTGTTTTTAGCGCACGCTTAAAACTGTGGGCATGGGAAATTACCTGATTATCTGGGTAGCGCAGTCCAGAGAACTGGTGCAGGTCGGGAAAAATCACAAAGGAATCAATCACAGCAGTTCGGAGGGCAGGGTGAGTTCTCACCTGCTTTTTAGAAAACAGTTGTAAGGGAACTGATTACACAGGTGATCCCACCGGGATCTGATAAGGCTTGCCTTATACACAAATTGGGAAAGACCTGTTAATCAAGTTAAACTAGGAATGGAGAAGCCAGAGGGAAAAGCTGTAGCACTTCAGAGCAAAACATATTTTAGTATAGGCAGGGTATCTGTTGCTATTTTTGCTACCCCAACCCCTTTAAAAAAATAGAAAGCATATCTACACCAGGTCCTTCTGACCATTCTTGCCATACCCCTGTGACAGTTTTTAGGTCCTTCTTTAGAGTTAAAACCCACTTGTATCTATATATACAGTATATAGAGTCTGTAGTCTATTGAATTTTTATGACATCTCACTACAATGGTTCATGAGCACACATACTGTTCATACTTATTATTACGGCTTTTAACATTGTTCCTCTTGATCCAAATTCACATTTTTCAGAGTTTTAGCTCTTACTGGCTTTCTACTATATAATTTAATTCAATTTATTTAATAAAGCTTTGATGAACTCCCTAAGGAAACCTGTAATCATGGTGCTAAGATGGTGTATAGAATGTGAACTATCATTCTAGAGAACTGGGCATTGAGAATTATTTCAGGACTTCAGTAAAATTAGATTGTCTTCTGTATATTTTTAAAAGCTTCCTGTGATTAAAGTGTTGAATGAAGTTCATGAAATCAATGCCCTTTCTTTGTTATTTTTCCATGAACTCCAATTTCTATTACAGTATAAATTGAGAACAAACTTATTTTTTATGGCTAAATAGACTAATTTTGTTATAGTTTGAGCTTTGCTGGCTTTCTGCCTTCAAATTATTAACAGATTCATTGTATCAAGTGTTATTGAAATTAAAGTTATTCTGTTGCGGACCAAGAATTAGGAATTTCCAACGTATCCTTTCTAAGAAACCCTTTAACTGGAAAGTCAAATTTTAGGGCACTTTTAGACAGAAGGACTGTTGGGCGCTTGAGAGCCCACCACTTGTCCCAGCGATTGTCGCTCCTGTGCCTTTTTGTTCAGTGAATTGAGGAGGAGCATAGAGAGATCTCTTCTGGCCACCCGCTTCTATTCAGAGTAGACAGGTAGTCATTCATAGATAAACAACTGTATGTTTCCACAGGTCAACAGTTGCTTGGCTTTTAGGGGAGCTATAAACTGAGTGAGTCTGACAAGTGACCAATTGTCGCTCACTTAGGCCTCGGTCACACGGACGTTTTTTGGTCCGATTTGCAGACGCGCTTGCGATCTGCAGATATATAGACCCAATGCATCACAATGGGAGCGGGCACATGGCTGTTTTTTATGCGGATGTGCGATAAATTATAGGACACAACGATTCGCAGAACGCGCCTATCTTCATTCTGCGCAAATCGATGTTCTATATATGCGCTCAATGGGGCCGGTGGCAGCAGCGCCGACCCCATTGAGAACATATACTAAAGATCGTTCTCCTCTGCCACAGCTGTAACAGCTGTGGCAGAGAAGAACGCTGTTCGCCTATTGAATTCAATGGAGCTGGCAATACAGCCAGCTCCATTGAAAGCAATGGGCTGCTGGCAAGACAGCTGAGAGCTGCCTCTGATTGCTCCCTGTGTTTAGCCAATCAGAGGCAGCACTCACTTACCCATTCATGAATTCATGAATGGGTGAGTGAGAGCTGCCTCTGATTGGCTAAGGGCTGTGACCAATCAGAGGCAGCCTATTCAGCAGCCGGGGATTTTAAATCCCCCGCCTGCTGAATACTACACAAAGCAGTTCAGGAGAATTGCAGACCGGACGCGGCTGAACTTCGGCTGCAGCAAAAAGGTGAGTATACATTTTTTTTTATTTTTACACATTTTCAGGATGCTTTTCAGGGAAGGGCTTATATTTTAAGCCCTTCCCCAAAAATTCATACAACGCTTTCCGGCAGCCCATTGCTTTCAATGGAGCTGGCTGTATTGCCGGCTCCATTGAATTCAATGGGCGAACATCGTTCTCCTCTGCCACAGCTGTGGCAGAGGATAGCGGGCAGCGCTCGTTTGATTGGGGCCTTTCGTTGAAAATGCTGCTAGGTGCAGAATTTTCAGCGAATCGTTAGCCTCGGTCACGCGATTTGCGGATGCGCATCCGTTATGCGATCTGCAAATCACGCGAAAAAACGCTCGTGTGACTGAGGCCTAACCCTGTTGGGTCCCATGTTTACACAGGTGGACAGTTGCCCGTAATCACTTGTTTGAGCGATTACTCAGGCAACAGTCAGCTGGTGTAAAAAACTGTCCTTACTCTATCCCCAATTGTCAATCCTATAGTGTACATGATTTTACAATGATCCATCAAGCCCACCTTGATATCTAGTGGCGTTTTTGGCAATTGGTAGAAGTGCTGGCAACTGCATATCAATAGATACCTACGAGTACTGTAACGAAGTTGTCTACAAAGCCTGTCACATGGCTGACATCTTTGTCACGAAGGAAGAACCAGTTATAAAACTAAAACGTGACCCTATCAGTTGAAGAGGTGATTTTTAAAGTGTCTTATATCCGTTTTCCAAAGAAACTGAGGCAAGAGTGGTTACATACTTTTCATGTTGCGTACTGTAACATTCGTCACGTTGTTGCGTACTGTAACATTAACATGTCACAGGTGAAATCAATAAAATACCTGCAAAACATTTTACTTCAAATATCCCATTTTATTTCGAAGTCACGCCACAGAATATCTAGTTTTGTGGAAAATGGCATTTGTTGGATTTAAGTCATTTTAATAATTGCATCTTCATTTGTCCTAACTAGAGATGAGCGAGTATACTCGCTAAAGGCAATTGCTCGAGCGAGCATTGCCTTTAGCGAGTACCTGCCCGCTCGAGACCAAAGGTTCGGGTGCCGGCGGCGGGCAGGGAGCTGCAGGGGAGAGCGGGGCGGAACGGAGGGGAGATCTCTCTCTCCCTCTCTTCCCCCCACTCCCTCCTGCTGACAGACGCTACTCACCGCTCTCCCGCGCCGGCACCCGAACCTTTCATCTCAAGCGGGCAGGTACTCGCTAAAGGCAATGCTCGCTCAAGCAATTGCCTTTAGCGAGTATACTCGCTCATCTTTAGTCCTAACACTTATCTTTGCACTGGTTTTACATCCGCTAAAGATGAACCATAAATTCTTAGTTCATCAAAGCCAGCAGTACAGAGATACAATAAGTGGTGCTGCAACCACACAGGCTTTTACAGATATGCAGAAACAGGAAACTAGAATTATTGCAAAGTCGATAATATACGTTAGTGAAATGGACCTAAACAAAAAAAAAAAAAAAGTTTTACGTGTGCCTATCATTAAAAAAAAAGTTATACAGTTGTAGTATTAAAATGGCCATTTTGTCTCTGCTGTTTGTTTAAAGGAACAATTTCCTTCTTCATTCTTGCTATGTGGGTGGTTCTTCCTTGTGTGATATGAGTGCTGTGTGGGGCTTCTGAGACAATCAGATGTCTTCCCCTTGCTGTGCACTCCTCTGCTCTCACCTCATGCAGTCACATCAGACACAGAAGGAGAGAGAAAGAAACTGCAGCTACATCTCCCTCCTCTCCTCTACTCCCTATCCTTAATTTACTCTGCTACTGTGCACAGCCTTTTTGAAGACTTAGGAAGTTGTAAAAATTGAGAGAGACCTTCCAAGCTGTGGAGTGGAAACTGCAGGCCGCTGGACGGTGAAGAAAATGTCCAACTCATTTATAGAAAATCTATATTAATAAGTATGCTTTAGAACAGGGGTGTCAAACTATTTGGCACCTCTTGGCCACATTGGAAGAAAAAGAGTTGTCTTGGACCACACATTAAATACTCAAATGCTAACGAAACTCAACGGAATTCCACAAGTGGATTTTGCCCATTGACAGAGCTAAATCCATGTGTTGATCCATGCAGAAAGCCACAAATTTTGTAGCAGTTTTTAGAAACTAAATTCACACATGTGAAAATTCCTCCATGTGAACCTATCCTAAGGGTGCATTCGCATGTAACAGATACCGGCTTGCAGCTGTGAGTCTACCCTGCCACGGTTGGCAATAGAAGCGTGATCATGCCATAAAGGTTGGTAAGATCATGCAGCTGTTGGCAGCTGCAGCTGGGTGGAATCTCAGCCACAAGCTGTTACATGGGAATGCACCCTTAGGGTTCAAATAATTAATACCCACCTGAGACACAGAGGCGGTAGCACTGCACTGATGGCTTCCAAATTAATGCAGCTGGTGTGGCTGACCTGGCTAGTCTACTAACTACTATCTGCACTTGACCACCTGCTCATTTACTCACACTCAGCACAGTACTGCTTCTGGGCACTGGGCATTGGCCTAGCTACATCTCAAGAGAGAGTTATAGAGGAGGTAGGAAGAAGTGGAGCTAAGAATGGCAGTGGGCAGCTCACCGCTGCTTTGCTGAGTACTTCTAATGCCTCCAGCCTGGCAGCATGTCATATGATCAGCACAGCCTGTAGACAGGACTACTAAGCACTGGATCAATGAGGGGGCTCTTATTGGCTCTCTTCTCTACAGTGACTCTGCTACAACTTGGAGCAGCAACAGTGGCTGAACTGTAAGTGACCATCCCTGCGCTCCTCCCCCTTGCATGTTAGTGTCTCCATACTCCATTACTTTACAGTCACACACAGTAGTACTTGGGCAGGAGGGCCGCTACGGTTCTTATACACAGGGTCAGCTGGATGTAGTTAAGTTGTCACTGACAGCGGCTATCCTTGGACACCCCTGCTTTAAAGTGTAAACTCATTGTATATATACTTAATTGTATAACATGGAGCTCTCATGCCATCATGCTGGTCATGGTTCTTCCGAGTGTCAGGTTCGATTCTGAGCTGACATCACAACATCAGTTTCAGATCACGTGGTGAGCCTGTTTTATTCTGTTCTGAATGTCAAGGGTTAAACCACTCCTTGCTACTATTCAGCTGATGATCTGGCCTGGATGATTGACAGCCCAACCAGCCAATCAGTAACTTTTTTAGAGTTGTGTAGCTAATGGTTTGGCTGGGATGATTGAAAGCCCAGTGAGCTTTCTAACTGCTTCTCCTTGCTGAGGTGCTGGTTATTATCCTTGTTTGTCTTCAACTTTCTGCATTCTGGTCTGTTGTCAAATTATCTGTTGTCAGTCAGTGTACTGCGCTCTGCATCCAGTCCTTCCATAGCCTCTTGTCTGGTCTCTCAGTTGCTTTCTAATGTCAGATCTTGTCACATGTAAGCAGTGGAGTCACCCTTCTCGGGGCGAGAGCTCCACTTTGTGACAAGTCCAGTTGGGGAGGTTCAGGAGGTTCCATCCCTTCCCATACTTAGCTATTCTCTTCTGTCACCTGTCTAACTCTGCATCTTGCTACTGTTAGTTTCCCGCATACACGTTGTTCCGACTGCCCCTGTCTCTAATTCTCCATAGTTTTTGTCTGTATTCATCAGCAGTCCCGGACAGAAATGACAGGAGTATTCTGGATAATTTTATGATGTAGTAGAAATAAGGGACAATTTCAAAGAGCTTAAACAGAAAGGGGAATGAGATAACAGTAAAAATGTTAATGCACTAAAAAACTTCATACAAAATTATATCAAATTTTGAGCATAAGAATTCCCCAAAATATAGTTTAGGCATATACCTTCATACTAAGCATAGGACAATGATTGGAACATAGGGTTTATTTACTAATACTGTCTAAAAGGTAGACTGTGCAAACTTAGACTAGACAGTCTTAAAATGTGTGAGATTTATCACAGTAGGTCTACTAAATGAAAAATATGCCGAATTTTAAAACTGTTTAAGTTTAGATCTTCTCTTACTTGGCTTTCTTACACCAAGAATTGCACCAGATTTTTTGGAACAAATTGGCATAATTTTTGGTGTAATTTAAGCCAAGCTCCTTCTTACAAATGGACAGCCCTTTGTTGGACACAGCAAAAAAAAAAGAGTCAGAAAGTGCCTAAAACACATAGTAAATGTGACATAAAACGTGTTTGACTTTTTTTTATGCAAAGATTTGTGCAAGAAAACTGTTGCATTTTCAATAGTAAATAAGCTCCAAAATATACACAAGGCCATATACAGTAATAACACGGACCTTACATACATAAGAACGAATGTTGCTACCATATGTGCAATCCTGCTATGAGCATATGCACTTTCACGCATTCAGCATTTTACATTTTCAGATGACTTTTTCAACTCCTTCTTTTGTAAGTAGGAATGTAAATGTTAGAGGAACCACACAATGAAGTGCTGAAGTGGGAGACAAAACGTACCGATGCCAAGAGTGCAGAGCTAACATTTTTACTTGTCAACTGCTGGCACAAAAGAGCATAGCGAAATATTAGGTAGCATAGGCCTATGCACTATGCAAAAATATAAAAGTCAAATAAAGTAATAAATCACTACTTGAGGGAACAGATATTTAATTAAGCTAGAAAAATAGTAATGAGCAATCATTTCTCAAGTTAAGGAAATGCTGACATTAAAAAAGGCTTGCTGAAAAAAAAATGCTGAAATAGGGTGTAAACATATCTGTGGTTTTTGGTGCAGACTAGTAGGAGGCTAATTGCAGAAACCTAAGTTGACACATGATGGCATAACCTAAGAATCAGGCTATCTGTCACCAGCTTGCTGGAAGTTAAGTTTTCTTGAGTACATAATATTTTGAGGAGAGACCAGAAGGATAATCTTTCGCTCAAGTGATCTTATTTCATATTTCTTCTAATTACATTTTAACTTTCTTTTTTAAATGGAATCTTTACCATTTTACTTGATTACTGGATCTGACTGTTCTAAACCACGAAGAGACAAGGCATTTGCTGCATTTTGATCCTAGCCAGTAAGAAAACGTTTTGACTACTTTAAGGAAAGTCGAGCTTTTTTATAGTACATTTTTATATCATAAAGCAGTAATGTTTTAAGGTTTATGACTGGTAGGACCAGTTACCAATACCAAATAAAAGACGGGTAAACCGGCCTTATTGTATAAAAAGAAGATTGACCACTTTGTATAAGGGGTTGTCCAGGTGTTATATCATTCACATTCACGAACTGCAAAATTCTGGAGGAACTCAGAAACAGCAGACATAGCTCACGGACAGGCATAACACATAAATGACATGTGCCCAAAACATGATCAAGCATACCAGCAGAAATAAACCAATGTTAAATAGATGCAATGCGAGGTATTGGTTCATATTTTGGTCAAGATACTTAAGCCCGCAAGCTCACTTTAAGGGTCCTCGTTGTGTCGTGGGTCCCAACTCTAACAAGACAACTTCCACATGAAACCTGCCTGCATGCAGGGTGATCATCCTGACAGGGAGGGCCCCATACTGGAATATAGGGACCTACCTAGACCTAGATGACAAACGAAACACAGCTGGACTGAATGCAGCTCACACCAACATGCCAGGGATTTGCATACAACACAGCACACCATCTACCCTGAGCAGGATTGTTCACACCACACGCTCAGCACCCTGCACCGACACGTAGGAACATGACACTGTTCACACCAAAGAAACAGAGGAAAGCCCAGCAGCCTCTAGTAGAGAAGCTGGTATATATGAGTAGCAGACTGGTGGTGATTGACTGGCAGGGGAAATCTATACCCAGCCAGCTCAAGGAACCCTCACCTGTAGAACAACAGATCCCAGCACACCCTAACAGTACCTCCCCTTTGAAGAGAGGCCTCCGGAGACACAGGCACCAAACATACAGGGGACTATGACCCAGGGGACTGTCTGGCTGGAGAAATCTACACCCAGCTAGCTCAATTAACTCTCACCTGCTGGGCACTGAACTACACTGGAACCTAACACCAGGATTAGAAAAATATGGCTGGTTTCTCTGGAAACAGTGCTACATCTGTCCATGGGTTGCATCTGATGTTGTAGCTCAGCTCCACTGAGGTAAAAGGAGCCTGTTACTTTCGTGCAGGGTGTAAGTAGGGCACCCTTCATAGATGTCACCAACACAGCAAACCAAGACTAAATTAATGTCCACAAAGGACCAATATAGACATATATATCACCAAAATGTGAGGAACACAAAATAGGGCAAAAAACTGTAACAAAAAGGTGGGGATGGGAATGCTATTCCTAACCAACTTTAGTGTAGCTGTCCCCACCTAGAAGCAAAACAATTGCCCCATTAGGGATGGCTAACACTCCGGAACCTAGGTGAGCCTAATCTGTCCCTGGATGGAGAGTAGGGAACATGTTTATTGCAGATGGAATGAGTAATAAATGTAACACAGTATAAGGTAGAAGTGAATATGCCCCAGACAGAATTACACTTGCCAGGTGTAACTTTAGCTAATACTGTGTGGATGTATCATTGGATTGATGTGAAACTTAAATGTGAAAGTAAAAAATATCACTCTCAAGACCGTGTCTGATAAGCATCGTATAGGTGGCTGCACTTCATGGAATACACAGAGGAGCCCCCTCAGAGCATGACAAGCAATAGGTGGGGGGGGGGGGGGGCAGGGACAAAACAATGTGTCTTTGCCAGAGTGGCCCTTTATGGTAATTGTCTCAGGGGCTGTAAGCCACTTTTGATAAAGGGCCCTCATGAACTGCCCTGATGCCTGGATAATCAATTTTGGTAAATTTGACCAATTTGCCTAAAAAAATGATAATGCCCCTCCTCCATTTTTGGGATTTTCTATTAATGTCTATCGAAGTTCTCCAAGGCCCCACGGAAACAATACAGCATTTTGTCCACTCCAGAGATAGAAGGCTAGTTAGGTATTTGCATTACATGTACACATTGCTTAACCTTGGAACCTCAAAAGGGTTATGAACCTTCGGCCGTGATGCAATACCTCCTAGCATAAAAACATCACACTAGTACATTCCTTTTGAAAACATGCATTTTAAAGAAGCAGTGGGATTCAGCTTCATAGCCAGGAGCAAATTTCTAAAGATACAACAGATGTCGACAAAGTGTGCAAAGTAAAATCCAGGTCACATAATCACATAATATGTCTGCTGTGAATGGCCATAATTAGAAACAGTTTTTACTGATGCTTAGGCAAGAACTTTATAAGAACTTCACATTCTTGCCTCTTGTATTGCTCTTTATTTAGCCAGTTAAGAAGTATCTCCTTAGCAGAAAACATTCATCAAATTTCTCTATTCTCCAGATAACGTATTGCATTGAAAACTACTACTGAATGTATAGCGGAGCCAGATTTCACACTGTTAGAAGTATGTGACCCTTCTGTGTGCTGAAGGACTGTCCAGCTTTTAAGCCTATTTCAGACAGGTCAAAGTATTCCAGAATGTCAGTATCTACATATTATGTACATAGAATGACCCCAAAAAATGATACAGCACAACTTCAAGCCCCATGTAGACAACCATGGTCAACTACAGACTTAGGCCTCGTTCACACTTTGCAAACTGTAATGGAAATATCCATAGGTCTTAGTCAATCAATATTCTTTACTTATATAGGACATATGTATTAGAGATGAGCGAGCACCAAAATGCTCGGGTGCTCGTTACTCGGGACGAAATTTTCGCAATGCTCGAGGGTTCGTTTCGAGTAACGAACCCCATTGAAGTCAATGGGCGACCCGAGCATTTTTGTATATCGCCGATGCTCGCTAAGGTTTTCGTTTGTGAAAATCTGGGCAATTCAACAAAGTGATGGGAACGACACAGCAACGGATAGGGCAGGCGAGGGGCTACATGTTGGGCTGCATCTCAAGTTCACAGGTCCCACTATTAAGCCACAATAGGGGCAAGAGTGGGCCCCCCCCCCCCGCACTGTCAGCGTAAAGATCATTCTCCTCTGTCACAGCTGTAACAGCTGTGGCAGAGAAGAACGATGTTTGCCCATTGAATTCAATGGAGCCGGCAATACAGCAGGTTCCACTGAAAGCAATGGGCTGCCGGAGATCGCGGGATGAATTGTCGGGAAGGGCTTAAATATATAAGCCCTTCCCTGCAATTCATCCAGAAATGTGTTACAATAAAAATATATACCGGCGTATAAGGCGACGGGGCGTATAAGACGACCCCCCAACTGTCACCTTATACGCCGGCAATACAGTGGAGCAAAGAATAAAAATCATTACTCACTTCTCCTGACGTTCTGCGGCGCTCCTGCAGGCTGTTGCTCCCTCCTGGTTCCCGGCAGAGCATTGCTTTCTGGACGCAGGGCTTGAAATCCCCGCCTCCAGAAACACAGCCAATCACAGCCATTCAATGACATCATTGTCATTGGCTGTGATTGGCTGAAGGCACGTGTGTTTCTGGAGGCGGGGATTTAAAGCCCTTCGTAGAGAAAGCAATGCTCTGCCTTGGACCAGGAGGGAGCGACAGCCTGCAGCAGCACCGCAGAACGCCAGGAGAAGTGAGTAATGATTTTTATTCTTTGCTCCACTGTATTACCGGCGTATAAGGTGACAGTTGGGGGGTCGTCTTATATGCCCCGTCGCCTTATACGCCGGTATATATTTTTATTGTAACACATTTCTGGATGAATTGCAGGGAAGGGCTTATATACTTAAGCCCTTCCCGACAATTCATCCCCGTGCACGCCGGCAGCCCATTGCTTTCAGTGGAACCTGCTGTATTGCTGGCTCCATTGAATTCAATGGGCAAACATCGTTCTTCTCTGCCACAGCTGTTACAGCTGTGGCAGAGAAGAATGATTTGTCTTCTATATGTTCTCAATGGGGTCGGCGCTGCTGCACTCTCCCTATAGCAGCTCCACCAAGATACCACTTTCCCTGAACTAATGTCAGAATGCATCTGTGGCGAGCCGCGGGAGGGGAAGATTTTAATACTCGGGTGACACCTAATCTCGCCAGCCACTCACTGCAGGGGGGTGGTATAGGGCTTGAACGTTGCAGGGGGAAGTTGTAATGCCTTCCCTGTCTTTCTATTGGCCAGAAAAGCGCGCAAATGAAGAAAATGAAGAAAATGAAAGTAACCCGAACACCGCGTGGTACTCGTTACGAGTAACGAGCATCTCGAACACCCTAATACTCGAATGAGTATCAAGCTCGGACGAGTATGCTCGCTCATCTCTAATATGTATCATGCAGCATTTTACATCCCTTGATATTGCGTCTACTGTCCTCATTGGGTTCAAAAAATTTTAAATTCACCAAACTGCATGTTTTTAGTGTGTGGGAGGAAACCCAAGCAAACATGGGGAGAAGATATAAACTCCAGGCAGATGTCATTCCTGGTTGGATTTGAACCCAGGTCCCCAGTACTGCAAGACAACGACCAAGCCACCTTGATGCCCAGTGCCGTACGGCAACAGTAGAGCCACTGTGATTTTTGCAAACAGAAAAAAGGATGTACAAATCAAACATGCAAGTGTGATTGAAGTCTACAACACCGAGCTAAATATGACCTAAAATCCAAATGAATAGTTAAAATTTCGATCTCGTCACAGCTTCACATGAAGGATGCACAAATGTAGTTAAAGGCAAAGTCCCCAGGTGCAAGCACAGAGTCCTGACTGACTCCTCGGGTGACGTCACATCATGACATTTTCTTGGCAGACTGCTTTTGTGAGGTTGTTTGCCATTGCCTTCCCCAGTTATCTTTACCCCCCAGTCATTTTACCGACCTTGGAAGGATGAGTCAACTTTGAGAGGGCTACCTGAACCCTGCAGGGATTGAACCGGAAACCTTCAGGTCATGAGAAAGAGCTTAGGACTGCATTTCTGCTGCCTTAACACTCTGTGTCACATGATACTCTAAAATCCAAATGAACAGTTAAAATTTCGAGCTCACCACAGCTTTACATAAAGGATGCACGAATGTACTGGGAGGCAAACAAACAATAGAAGAGAAACATACTATATCCAGCATCAAGAGGCAGTAAAATCACAGCTTTATTATTGTCAGGACAGTGTCCGGGATATGGGGGTCCCTGAGATATCCCGCAACCCCTGTCCCTGCCTACTTGCCCCCCTGGGCTAACCCCCAGGGCGACAACTGGGCGGCGGTCCCTACCCTCACTAGGGAAGCGGGACACGGGAAGACAAACAGACACTGAAGACAAACAACGGTAGAATGGTCAGACAATCCGGGTCGGCAACAGGAGGGTACGCAGTACAGGGGGGTCAGGCAAAACGTAGTCAAGGTCCAAAAGCAGAGGTCAGGAAAGCCGGGGTCACAAACAGGAGTCAAAAGAATACGCGGGTGCAGCTGGAAGACCAAACTAACACTGGCAAGGGCTGAAAGGAAAACACACCTTTTTAAATGCTGTCAGCGCTCCCGCCCCAGAAGCCGATAGGGGCGGGGAGCCTGACAGCAGCAGGGCTAATCAGGGAGGTGCTGGGGACACACCCCCAGTCTGCAGCACAGACAGTTACTAGGGAAGCCGGCCTGGTAGTCAAGTGCCTAGAGAAGCACCTGCTGCCTCCCTAGCAACCCGGCGGCGACCAGTCTGACAGCGGCCCGGGGAGATCACAAGAACCGGGGCTCCCCTACGCCGCACTCCTGTAACCCGGGTGGCAGGACCGGTGGTGTGGGCACGGGGCCCCCGAGAATTGCTGGTTCTGACAGTACCCCCCCTTCTACGGGGGGACACCGGACCCCCATGGCCAGGAGCGGGCTTGAGCGGGAAGGCCCTGTGGAATGATCGGACTAGGCGTGGGGCATGAACGTCCCTGGCAGGGACCCACGTCCTATCCTCAGGGCCAAATCCACTCCAGTGGACCAGGTACTGCAGTACACCTCTAACCCGTCGGGCGTCAACAAGCCTTTCTACTTCATACTCCAGTTCCCCCTGTACCAAAGAAGGAGGGGGCGGGTTCTGGGTGGGTAGAACTGGAGTCACGTATTTTTTAAGCAAGCTTTTATGAAAAACCTTGTGGACCTTCCAGGAGTCCGGAAGTGACAACTTATATGACATCGGGTTGATAACCTGCGACACAGTAAATGGGCCAATGAACCGAGGAGCAAGTTTCAGGGAGGGAACCTTAAGTCTCAGATTTTTGGATGACAATAAAACCTGCTCCCCGACCACAAAAGGTGCCGAAATAGTACATCTTTTCTCAGAGTATTTACGTAGCTTCTCTTGGGAGCCCTGAAGGTTCTTACGAACCTGGGCCCAAACTGTGCACAGTTCCTCAGAGGATATGTCAGCGGCCGGATTGTTCGAGACAAGGGGAGTAGAAAGCGAGAATCGGGGATGGAACCCATAGTTACAAAAAAAAGGTGACACTTGAGATGACGAGTTAACATGGTTGTTAATAGCAAATTCGGCGAGAGGCAGGTAGTTGGCCCACTGAAACTGGTTATCAGAGACAAAAAGTCGCAGGTACTGGATAAGTTCTTGATTCATCCGTTCTGTTTGTCCGTTACTCTCGGGATGGAAGGCGGAGGAAAAAGACAAATTGACATTTAGGTTTTTACAAAAAGCTCGCCAGAAGCGAGCGACGAACTGTACCCCTCTATCTGACACAATATCCTCGGGGACCCCATGTAGCCGAACAATCTCCTTGATGAACATTTCAGACAGAAGTTTGGCGTTAGGTAACTTGCAAAGCGGAACGAAATGTGACATTTTAGAAAAACGGTCAACTATGACCCAAATGACCGTATTCCCCAGCGAGGATGGCAGATCAGTAATAAAATCCATGGACACATGGGACCATGGCCTGGACGGAATGGGCAAGGGAAGAAGAGGACCCTCAGGACGTCTCCTGAGATTCTTCCCCCTTGCGCAAACCGGGCACGCGGACACAAATAACCGTACATCCCTGGCCATGTGCGGCCACCAATAGAGTCTGGATACTAACTCTAGTGTACCCCTGATACCGGGGTGTCCAGCTAGGACTGAAGCATGTGTCTCCTCTAACACTTTCAATCTCAGTGACAACGGAACAAAAAATTTGCCTTCAGGAAGGGCTTCAGGGGCGGATTGTTGAGCAGCGTGTATGAGAGGTGAAAGGTCGGAGGAGACAGCAGCGAGGACCACTCCAGGAGAGAGAATGCTCTCAGGCTCAGACTCGGAAGGTTCCGGAGAACCAAAACTCCTAGACAGGGCGTCTGCCTTGACATTTTTAGAACCGGGTCTATAGGTAACAACAAAATTGAACCGAGAGAAAAACAAGGCCCAGCGGGCTTGCCGAGCATTTACCCTCTTAGCGGAATCTAAATAGGTGAGGTTTTTATGGTCTGTGAGTACCGTGATCTGGTGACGAGCTCCTTCCAAAAAATGCCTCCACTCCTCAAAAGCCCACTTAATAGCCAGCAATTCCCGGTTGCCTATATCGTAGTTCCGTTCAGTGGAAGAGAACTTTCTAGAAAAATAGGCACACGGTCTAAGGTTAGTGAGTGTGGAGGGCCCTTGGGACAGTACCGCACCCACACCAAACTCTGAGGCATCTACCTCCACCACAAATGGGCAGGACAGATCCGGTTGTACCAGGACAGGCGCTGAAGAGAACGCCGCCTTTAGGTTATCGAAGGCCCTCAGAGCCTCAGAAGACCAGGTACTCACATCTGCTCCCTTTCTGGTGAGGTCCGTTAGAGGTTTAGCCACCACGGAGAAGTCTTTGATGAACTTGCGATAGTAATTGGCGAAGCCGAGGAAGCGTTGAAGAGCTTTCAAGGTACCTGGCCGGGCCCACTCCGTGATGGCTTTCACCTTCCCAGGATCCATCTGGAAGTCGCATGGCGTGATGATATACCCCAAGAATGATATCTTTTGTACCCCAAAAACACATTTCTCGAGCTTAGCAAACAGTTTGTTATGTCTGAGTCGAGCTAGCACGGTTTGAACATGAGTACGGTGACTCGGCAAGTCGGAGGAAAAAATCAGAATGTCGTCTAGATATACAACGACAAACACCCCCATGATATCCTGAAACACAGAATTCATGTACCCCTGAAAAATGGCGGGGGCGTTACACAAGCCAAAAGGCATTACTAGGTATTCAAAATGACCGAGAGGCGTATTGAAGGCAGTTTTCCACTCATCCCCCTCCCGAATGCGAATGAGGTTGTATGCCCCCCTGAGATCAAGTTTAGAAAACCATTGGGCACCAGCGACCTGGTTGAGGAGGTCAGGAATGAGCGGAAGGGCATACTGGTTTCTGACTGTGATCTTATTTAGCTCTCTATAGTCAATACAGGGCCGGAGACCCCCATCCTTTTTCTCGACGAAGAAAAACCCGGCACCCACCGGGGATTCTGAGGGCCGGATGTGCCCCTTGGCCAAGCTGTCCTGGATATAGTCCCTCATGGATTCTCTCTCTGGAACCGTAACATTATAAATGCGGCCCTTAGGAAATTTGGCCCCAGGAATCAAATCGATTTTACAGTCCCATTCCCTATGAGGGGGCAGGGCTTCAGATAATTGCTTGGAGAAGACATCCGAGAACTCGGAGAGGTAATCTGGTAGGGGAATCCCCTCGCAGGTGGAGATCCCCACCTCCACCGGACATAGGTGGTTGGCACAGCGGGGACCCCACTCTACCAGTTCCAACGTGTCCCAATTTACTACCGGGTTGTGCTCCCGGAGCCAGGGGAGACCTAGGACGACGTCCACAGACAAATCTCTCATCACCAGAAATGTGCAGGTTTCAACATGTAGGGCTCCTATAGTAAACCTTACCTCGGGGGTAACCAGATTAACTACCCCTGCTTGCAGTGGAGTGGAGTCCACTCCTGAAACAAGAATCGGAGTCTCTAAACGTAACAGAACCCCGGACAGTTGAGCAACGAAATTAAAGTTAACGAAATTAGCAGCAGCCCCAGAATCAACGAAGGCTTGCCCAGTACGGTGGAAAGAATGGAATTCTAGGGTGCAAGGCAATAACATTTTGAACAACACAGGGAGTACCTTGGCTCCTAGACAGTCCTCCGGACAACTGCCTAGGAGCGGACGTTTTCCCTGCCATGGCTTCTTGGCGCAGGTTGCAATGCGGTGACCCGGCTCCCCACAGTAGAAGCAGAGGTTCTTCTTCAGGCGATTTTCCCGTCGCTGCTTGGGGTTCATGGCTCCCAGCTCCATGGCCTCGGTGGTGGGAGGTGGAAAAGTCGGGTCAGTAGAAGAAGTGGGCGTGGGGAGTGGAGTGGTCCGAGCGGCGTGTCTGGCCCTCAAACGTCGGTCAGCCCGAATAGCCAGCGACATGGCTTGCTCCAGGGTTCTTGGCTCCGGGTGGGCCACGAGTAGGTCCTTAAGACCCTCAGACAGACCGGTCAAAAATAGGTCTTTTAGGGCGGCATCATTCCACCCGGATTCTGTACAGTGCTGGCGGAATTGGGAACAGTAGTCCTCCGCCATCTTGCAACCCTGGCGCAGGGCCAGAAGCTTGGAGACTGCGTAGCCGGCACGGTCGGGTTCGTCATAAATTTGACCCAAGGCGGAAAAAAAGGCGTCAAGGGATAGTCGGGCGGGAGAGCCAGCAGGTAATGAGAAAGCCCAATCTTGGGGCTCTCCCCTCAGGCGGGTAATTACAATTCCCACTTTCTGGTATTCAGTACCAGAGGAGTGGGGGCGGAGATCAAAGTAGAGCTTGCAGCTCTCTCTAAATGCGAAAAACTGACTTCTCTCTCCGGAGAAACAATCCGGAAGCGTGGCTCGAGGTTCTGTCATTGTTCCTGGAGCGGAAGGGGGCTGCATGGGACCTGCAGCTGCCGCTTGTTCCTGTCGCTGCAAGCGGGCTGTTAGGTCCTGGGCAAGGTTCGTAAGGAACTGGACCTGGTTCGCTAAAGCTGCCATGGCCTCCATCGAGGGGTTCAGAGTTGCCGGGCGGATGCAAGGGTCTGACCTTCGTTCGGCCAGTGTTACTGTCAGGACAGTGTCCGGGATATGGGGGTCCCTGAGATATCCCGCAACCCCTGTCCCTGCCTACTTGCCCCCCTGGGCTAACCCCCAGGGCGACAACTGGGCGGCGGTCCCTACCCTCACTAGGGAAGCGGGACACGGGAAGACAAACAGACACTGAAGACAAACAACGGTAGAATGGTCAGACAATCCGGGTCGGCAACAGGAGGGTACGCAGTACAGGGGGGTCAGGCAAAACGTAGTCAAGGTCCAAAAGCAGAGGTCAGGAAAGCCGGGGTCACAAACAGGAGTCAAAAGAATACGCGGGTGCAGCTGGAAGACCAAACTAACACTGGCAAGGGCTGAAAGGAAAACACACCTTTTTAAATGCTGTCAGCGCTCCCGCCCCAGAAGCCGATAGGGGCGGGGAGCCTGACAGCAGCAGGGCTAATCAGGGAGGTGCTGGGGACACACCCCCAGTCTGCAGCACAGACAGTTACTAGGGAAGCCGGCCTGGTAGTCAAGTGCCTAGAGAAGCACCTGCTGCCTCCCTAGCAACCCGGCGGCGACCAGTCTGACAGCGGCCCGGGGAGATCACAAGAACCGGGGCTCCCCTACGCCGCACTCCTGTAACCCGGGTGGCAGGACCGGTGGTGTGGGCACGGGGCCCCCGAGAATTGCTGGTTCTGACAATTATAGTTCCCATAAGGTCCAGCAAAACACAAGACTGCTGATGCTTACGCATTTCAGGCCATATGATTCTATGACTGAAGGCCATATTGGCCTGAAGCACGTAAGTTTCAGCTGTCTTATGTATTGCTGGATCTTATGGGAACTATAATAAAGCTGTGATTTTACTGCCTATTGTTGTTAAATATGTGTTTCCCTTCTATCAAATCGAAATTATTTTGTCACCTACATCACTAGTTATGTTCTTGTCATGCCAGTATATTACTTTTCTAACCTTTTTGTTGCTTCATCCTCTTCATTTGCATTTTTATATCTATAGTTATCTTTACTTTCTTCCATATTGAATACAGAATTAATGATTTGCTACATAGAAGGCCTGTGAGCAGAAAATATCGATCTGTTAGGCCATAGCTGGTTAAATTGGGGTCCTCTCCGATTGGTAATCCAGAATCAATTCAGTTTTATCATTTAGAATATTGGAGTATCTGGCACCTAACATGGATATGCAAGAGGCTCCACAGTTCAATTGAAGCCTTATCAAATCATTAATCCTTCCTTGCTTTTTGATATCAATAAGGTGAACCTATTTAAAGAACCCAATAGGCTAGCAAAAAATATTGTAAATGTGGCTAAGTGGATACAAATGATATACTCTCAGTGTATGTAATTCAAAAGTGGGCAATTCTTGCTTCACCTACGAGCTTTCAAGACAAATAGGGTCCACTGGAGGACCTCAGGCTTTGTGACTAGAGATGAGCGAGCACGCTCGGTTAAGGCAGTTACTCAAGTGAGCATCACTCTTCTCGAGTAACTGCATTCTCGTCCGAGCAGGCTCGGGGGGGGGGGAGGGGGGGGGAGGGGGGGGAGCAGGGGCGGCGGGGGTAGCGGAGGGGGGGGGAGTGAGAGAGCTCACTCTCTCTTCCCTGCTACCCGCCGCCTCCCCCCGAGCCTGCTCGGACGAGAATGCAGTTACTTGAGAAGAGCGATGCTCACTTGAGTAACTGCCTTATCCGAGCGTGCTGGCTCATCTCTATTTGTGACTATATTTCTGGTTGTTAGGGTAAACAGCACTTTTATCTCAGTGTTTTGTAGTAATTAAGCAAAAGTCAAAAATAAAAATTCCTCTTTGGGATTAAAAAAAGTAGAATAATTAAAAAAAGTAATATTAGAAAAAAATAACAGGTAGCCATACTAACTGATGTAATGATATGAAAATATAAGGGCAGTGTTTCTGCACCATTGTGATCTACTTGTGAGTTACAGTGTAGTCCGATGGATCAAATAGTAGAGTCACTAACAGACTGTAAAGTTGCACAATGCACCACACACAGAGGAATGATTCTAGTAGGCTTGGCCGAGATGAGCCACCTGAGACTCGGGTTCACTTCGAACCAAACTTTTAGCAAAGTTAGGTCCGAAACAGGCCTTGACTGTTTTGGTTTGAATAACCCTAATAGTGAAATTGCGTTTTTATGTCTGTTTTTCACAAATAATAAAGTAATATTAAAGGGGATGTCCAGTTGTAAATTATGAACAGCCTCTTCTTATGTTATGCCATCAATAGTAGATTGGCGAGGAGTCATCCAAGGATTCCTGTTGATAAGCTGTTTGCCGGGCTAGCTTAAAAAGGTTATGATTGCTGGAGTGGAAGGACACGAGTTCAAAAAAATTGTCCATGTCCTCAAGGCCAAAATTGTCTATGTCCTCAAAGAGTCCACAAGCAGATAATTGTCGGTGAAGTGTCCCTAATTTATAGTAGTTGGCCTATAACTAGAAATGAATTAATAGTATGAACGGATACAGCAGCATTGGTTGCTTCTTTGGTTTGTCCTTGGTAGTGTTACCTAATAAGGTCGCCTGCAAATGTCGGCATAGGAAAAATAAACATTTGCCCAAAAAAATCTGTACTGCGCATGTCCATCCGAACCATATTCAGTAGAGATAAAGACTACAGAAGACAGGTACGCGGGGTCGCCAGCTGGGGTCAGAATCGGATTCCGCTGTGGGCTCCCGCATGGTGAATCCGTCTCTGCCTGGTGTGGGTCTTATTGTTCTGACATTATTTGAAAGAAGGGAGGCTGCATGCATCCAGTAAAAACTGGAATGGTAGTGTGTTTTAATAAGAAGGGGCGATTAGTCCCTAGCAGTTACTTTATAACTGATCACAATTGCAAAACCTTTATCTCCAGTAATAAAATGTATACTTGCATCATTCCCCATGCATATAGACATATATAACATAGCAGATGTTCTGGAATGGAGAACGCCCGTTCTCTCATGGTAATGCCTATGACCTTGGCAAAAAAACAGAAGATGATGTTTACGAGGCTCCGAGGAAGGAGTGTTGTACAGATAGATCATGGTAATGCCAATTTACATTCGGCAAACTGGGAATACTAGTTAGAAGTCCTGACATAGAATTGTGTCGAATATTAATAATAGAATCCATATAAAGTTTTATTGGACATCTGAGGTTTGTAAATTCTTGGAAATGGTATCTGTATCATATTCTTGTTATTTTGATTTCATTTAACAAGCTTTCTATTTTATTTCTAGACTGGGATATCTGGCAATAAAGATGTATATAAACATCGTATTGTTTTCGTAATTGGACAAATTGGCTAAATCAAAGTAAAAGTATAAAAATAATTTAGAGGGAAAATCAGCATGATTATCAATTTGCAGATAAAAATACATATAGATTAATATAGATTTTTTAGTTCCGAATTTCAATCTCATTAGGTCTCAGATCTACCACATTTACGTTTTTAACTTAAAGAAGCAACACAACTTTTTGTATGATACAGTAATATACACTGAAACTTAAGAAATAACTATAAGGGCTGGAAGTTAAGGCCCATTTACACTGGACAATTATCGCTAAAAACTCGCTAATGGGCGATCGTTTTAGCGATAATCGGTGCGTGTAAATGGGCGCGGGGCACCCGCATTTTGGTCACTTTTAGTTGATCGTTAAAATCAAGCTCACCTTAAAACCATTGGAGAACAAAGGATCTGAGCGCAGCTAATAGCCTAGGGCTATCAGTGAAGGCTTCATTAAAGGGGTTGTCCCGCGGCAGCAAGTGGGTCTATACACTTCTGTATGGCCATATTAATGCACTTTGTAATGTACATTGTGCATTAATTATGAGCCATACAGAAGTTATAAGAAGTTTTTCACTTACCTGCTCCGTTGCTAGCGTCCTCGTTTCCATGGAGCCGACTAATTTTCGGCGTCTAATGGCCAAATTAGCCGCGCTTGCGCAGTCCGGGTCTTCTTCTTTTCTCAATGGGGCCGCTCGTGCAGGATGCCGGCTCCGTGTAGCTCCGCCCCGTCATGTGCCGATTCCAGCCAATCAGGAGGCTGGAATCGGCAATGGACCGCACAGAAGCCCTGCGGTCCACCGAGGGAGAAGATCCCGGCGGCCATCTTCAACCGGTAAGTAAGAAGTCACCGGAGGGCGGGGATTCAGGTAAGCGCTGTGCGTTCTTTTTTTTAAGTCCCTGCATCGGGGTTGTCTCGTGCAGAACGGGGGGGGGGGGGGGGGGGGGGTTTGAAAAGAAAAAAAAACCCGTTTCGGCGCGGGACAACCCCTTTAACATACATAATTGGCATTTAAGTAGCTGAGTAGCTACTTAAATACCAATTATTTTTTAAGCAAAATAATCGCTCAAAGCTGTGGCTCAAACTGTTGTTTGAGCGATCTTTGAGCGATTATCTGCTCGTGTAAATGGGCCTTTAGACAGATTTCTGTTACACAGATACAATGAAGAAGATTACAGTTCAATCTCCATGGATACAATCTTATAGACTAAGCTCTTGGAGGAGAAAATTAAAGGTAGTCTGTTATCAGAAAATGACCTATTCTTTAAATGAGGGTTTCATATTAAATACGTTTTTTTACAATTTTTTTGTGACTTTTAGGCCTAAGGCCTTAGTCAGATGGGCATTTTTTCGCGCAATTTGCACATGCACATGCGTCCGGCAATTTTTTAAAACCATTGCAATGGGTGTGAGTGAGAGCTGCCTCTGATTGGCTCAGCGCAGGGACCAATCAGGGGCAGCTCTCACTCACACCCATTCATGAATTCATGAATGGGTGTGAGTGAGTGCTGCCTCTGATTGGCTCAGCGCTGAGCCAATCAGGGGCAGCTCTGACTCACACCCCCTTCACACCCACTGCAGGCCGGCCGCGCTGAACTCCGTCTGCCGGGACAAGGTGAGTATATATATATTTTTTATTTTTACACATTTCTGGATGAATTGCAGGGAAGGGCTTATACATTTAAGCCCTTCCTGACAATTCACCCCGCGCACGCCGGCAGCCCATTGCTTTCAATGGAGCGGCTGTATTGCCGCTCCATTGAATTCAATGGGCAAACATCGTTCTTCTCTGCCACAGTTGTTACAGCTGTGGCAGAGAAGAATGATTTGTCTTCTATATGTTCTCAATGGGGTCGGCGCTGCTGCCACCGGCCCCACTGAGCGCATATAGAGAAGAGAACAGGAATCGCAGATCGCAGATAGGTGCGATCTGCGATTTCTGTTCTATAATTTATCGGACGAGCGCATAAAAAGCGCTCATGTGTCCGATACCATTGCAAAGCAATGGTTTTAAAAAATCACCGGACGCATGTGCATGCGCAAATCGCGTGAAAAAACGCCCGTCTGACTAAGGCCTTAAAAATACATTTTCATGTGACTTATCTATATTTAGAAAATCTTGAAAGTTTGCAGTTTTCACTCTGGTCACTGATGCTTATAATAGCTCGTTTACTAGAGATCACTTCTCAGTAGTCATCATATTGTCATTACAGGCAGGATTACAATGCAAGGTAACACCTATATGTCGATAAAACAGGAGCTCCCATTCACAAAAAGTGGTGGTCACAGCTCAAATTGTCCTTCTCCTTGTGCAATAACCTCTGCACAGCAGACCCAGAATACTCTCCCATAGAAGTCAATGAGTCATTTCCAGTTTCCAGATCTATATAATCCATATGGTTGCTTTAAAGCTCTAAATGCTATTAACTGCATCTATTTTATAATATAATTTTACCTGTATCTTGGGCAGGCAAAGGGTTCAAATGGTAAGCCAGCTCTAGTGGCATCATTTAGACATTAAGTGGGTTCCATATTAGAGATAGGAATTGGAGTATGTACAGTACATGAGGAATATCTCCATTTAATGAAGACATGTACACATTTTCTGCTCCATCCTGTCTTCTTTCCCACCACAAGAAATGGCTAAAATATTCCTACCCATTTACCTATACCTTCTTTAAAAAGGTTTCCCCGCTTTTCAAAATTGATGATTTATTCACAGAATAGGTCATCAATAGCTGATTCGCGGGTCTTGCAACTTTGGACCCTAGTCAATCAACTGCTCTCTGGACCAGCTGTTACCCTGCATGAAGCAGGAAGCAAATAGCTCCGTACATTGTAATGTGGCCAAGCATGGTATTACAGGCACTGCTTCCATTCACTTCAAAGGGAGCTATGCCTGCAATACCACACCAGGCCACTGCACAATGTACAAAGCTGTCTGCTTCCTGGTTAATACAAAGTGACAGCTGGCCAGCAAACAGTTGATTGGCCAGGGTCCCGGGCAGCAAACCTTCACGATCAGCTATTGATGACTTATCCTATAGCTAGGTCATTTATTTTGAAGAGCTGGAAAACCTCTTAATGATGTATAAATTTTAGTTTAATCTTTTTTTTAGCTGTTTATTTAAAGGGAACCTGTCATCACCTTTGAGTCCCATAAACTATATTATGGGGCTCAAAGGGGAGTGAATGAGAAGTTCGGGGAGCTGTGTTTCATACTCATTGCGTGCCCTGTTCTTGTACTGTGTCCTCATATAGTTGGCGGCGCACACAGCGTGACTCTTTTTAGACTGCTCTGTGCACTCACTTCCTCATTCATCTCTATGGTGGAGCACAAAAGAGTCACACTATCTACATTTGCCAACTTTGTGGGGACACAGCACAGGAAAGAAGCACCCAGTGAGTATGAAACACAGCTCCCTGGACTTCCTAACCTCTCACCTTTGAGCTCCATAATGTAGTTTATGGGGATCAAAGGTGATGACAGATTTCCTTTAACCTCTATGGATATTTTACATATTATACACTGATTTGCATGTTATTACTCATATAAGGTGTTTGCATTATGACTTTGACTGGTAAAATGGTAAAATATGAAAATCATGTGACAGCTAGACTAAGTCACATGTTGGCATTATCCATGTAAGCCCACAAGGAGGTTAGCCATTATCTGATGGTTCATTAGAGATTTCCACCATATAATTTTTAAAACTTCTAATAAATGACTTTTGGTAAAAGTGGGTATGCAATACCTAGTGTGTTTTTTATTAACTAACTAACTAATTGGGCCTTGCGTGGCACAGAGTGTTAAGGTAGCAGAAATGCAGTCCCAAGCTCTTGCTCACGACCTGAAGGTTGCAGGTTCAATCCTCACTTGGTTCAGGTAGTCGGCTCAAGGTTGACTCAGCCTTCTGAGGTCAGTAAAATGAGTCCCCAGCTTGGTGGGGGGTAATAAATAAATTTCCTTAAAGTGCTGCAGAATAAGTTGGCGCTATACAAATAACAAGGTTTATTTAACTAATATTAGCCTATATCTAATAAAGAATAAACAAGCAGTAGGGTCTACTTTAGACAAACATGTTGCAGACTAGGTCTATATATTGCATATATAAGTTGCATATTTGTTGTGCTGAACTATTTTTAATTAATTGAGGGAAGTAAAAACTTTCAGTAGTGATAATATCACTACCCTGTTTCCTTGAAAATAAGACATAGCATGATTTTCCAGAATTTTTGAGGATGCAAAATGATTTTTCAGGCTTCTTGAGGATGCTTGAAATATAAGCCCTACTCCAAAATTAAGCCCTGCTAACAGTTAATTAAAAAAAAGTCAATTTAAATAGTGTCCAGGCAGCTATACATGTAAAAAAGTTAAACCTTTTTGAAGAAAATTGAATATAAGACACTGTCTTATTTTCGGGTAAACGCGATAGCATGAGGGATTCGAAAATTGTTATATCACTCTGGAGGTAGGCACAGAGGTTTAGCATAGAGCTGAACATCATCATTTTGATCTTTGGAGCCAATAAAGTATACTGGATTCATCACATACATCCCAAAGTCATGTGTTTATGTGAAATTTATAGCTTAGGGGGAGATATGGGATACAATTGCAATATTTTTACTGATTTAATAAGATCACGGATGCATAATGCATTATTTCCTGCACTAACATTAAGTAGTCATTTCATCTTCTGTCTTCCTTCTCACCATCCATACAAAACTGTGTCTCCTTGTGTTCATTTCTGTTTTTAGAACAAAGGATGGTAGTGTGGATTATTTTACACTTCAGTCTCGTCAAATCACCAGCACCTCATTCCTTCACAAGCACTTGGCAGATTTAAAATACCGTTGGGCTAAAGCCAATAATCTATTCTTTAATCACAGGCTTCTAGAAACCTGTCTCTTGGGCCTTTCCTCTCGAAAAGGTCAGTTGTTCGTAACCAAATTATACCACATAACACATTCACATGCAAATACGGATCATTATTTGCACATGACATCAATTACAACAAAAGTTCTTAAATGTATGCAAATTGGAGACTCAAGAAATATGACCTCTTCGGAGTCTCCGAAGACCTTCATTCTGGAGGCTTGGACTAAACAGCTCAATTGTTCAATTTGCTAAAATATGTTAAACAAAATGGTAATATAAAGAAAAAAAAAGAACAATTGTAACATGGCAGAAGAACAAAAACGTTTATTGGAATGC
Organism: Eleutherodactylus coqui; assembly: GCF_035609145.1. NCBI lineage: Eukaryota > Metazoa > Chordata > Amphibia > Anura > Eleutherodactylidae > Eleutherodactylus > Eleutherodactylus coqui. The sequence goes on along the minus strand of NC_089848.1, from coordinate 66,967,469 downwards.
ACTGTAGCACACATCTGAGGGAAAGGACGCAGACTGCCATCTTTTGGATAGGTTACTTTGCTGAACAAGTATTACACCTTGTTAACCTCTTGCCAAGTCTATTCATTACTCTATGACCTACAAAATAGCGTTTTCGCGAGGAGCTAAAACATAGTATATTATTTATCATTTATTTTTGTAAGCACATTTTGGATCCCAATGACATAAAGATGGAGAAAATGCATTTATATCAGTTATATAGTTGTATCAAGTAGTAGCGTGTTACTATCCATTGTGTCAACTGGTAAGGAAATGTGATAGGATTCTGTCTAAGACACACAGCTACAGTATAAAGACCGAGTGCAATGGTGACAGGTGTTACATCTACTGTTCCTGGCAACTTTTAATAATCACCAAAGCAAAACATGGTCTTCATCTAGGTGTTCTTTTTACTTTACAGCCCTCAAAACACATTGTAAACTGTAGTCAGGTGTTGCTCACCAAGTTACAGTACAGGCTGTTATGTCCTAGCTGGACGTAATTACTGTGGCTTTAAAGGGCAAGTATATACACACTTAGTAGAAAGGCAGATAACACAAAATGGGAATAAAGAAACATAAAAGTGCCGAAAAGGGGAATCTGACCATAGACCTCTGATACGAGGAGATTCTACTTAAAAGTTGAGCTCTTGCCCTGATGATGGAAACTCTTCATCGGGCAACTGGGGAGACCTTGACTATCCTTAGATGGTGACAGGGATAGTGGCAAAAATGAGCTGAGACACAAGAATATGAACCATTAAAACATAGAAGATAGGATGTAACATCGCCCAAGATAAAGTTAAACACCAGATCTGAACTGAGAGGCAAGAGCATAAGCCACCAACGTAACCAAAAACACCTGCAGACTCAGAGTTTAACTGGCATACCCTGTAAGGAGGAGCCAGAAACATTTTGCATAAACTTAAGCTGATTGGTCAGCTAGGATACGCACCTCCCAATCTAACCGTACACCAGCAAAGGACGGTTTCCATCGACATCCAGCACCAAATGACACTGAGCATGCATGACATCATCCTGGTCCCAATCCTCCAACACAGCGTGAGGGTTAATCAAGCCACAAATTCTGAACAGCCAAGTCTAATCTCCAAAATATAAGATCCAGTCTTAATTGCTTATAGGAATCGTGCAATGGAGGGTCAGCATTTATGTGTATAGAAGTACCTGAACCTTCTTAGCATGGAACTATCTGTAGCAAATGGGCTTAATCTCTTGGGTTTCACGCATTTTTCAGCATTGTTATAAAACACAATCAGTTTCAAGTGTTTTTTGGAGCATATTTTTTGTTACATTTGAACATAACATTTTTTCTGGCATTTTTCAATTCCTACAAAGAAAGCCTATGGGAGAATGTCAGAAAGAAAGAAAAAACACACCTAGAACATGTTGCGTTTTGAAAAAATGTCGGTAAGAGAGATGAAACAAAAAATGCCACTGACCCCCAAAAATGCTACAAAGTAAAACACTTTGTATATAGTGAGTTATAGATTTTATTACTTGTCACAACATTGTGCGAAAAAAAGACATTTCTGGCACTTCTTTTTCTCTAGCGTTCACTGCTGCTTTTATTTCATAGTATAACAGTAGAACTCATTGAGAAGAATCAAATGATGCCTCACATGATAGCACTCCGGAGTTCAGAGCTACCCTAATATTTAGCCATGCAGCATGTTGATTTTAGTACCTCAAGATGGCAGCGCTATTGCATCACCCGATAATGCCATACCGAGGTCAGACTCTTTTTGGTAGGTCCCTTGGTCCTTCTTGTATGGTTCTGAAACTATAGATGGATTCTCCACAAATAAACCCACTCTAATTCCCCATTAAAGCATAGATTTTATCTACGCTGTCACAATGTCTAATCCAAGTCACCTATCACAGATGGAAGGACCCTGTACACATGATTTTTACACCTTTGGATTTGTGGCAATTTTCCAGAAACGCATTTCTCTAAAGGGAGTCTGTCACTAACTTTTAGCCCTATAATTAAGCTTATGGGCTGAAAGTAGGGGACCGGTGGAGCACCTTCCCTGTTGTTCCCCCGGTGTGAGCACTGAAAACGACCGCTGAATGCATTGAGTGAAGCTTTCAACTAGTCCACCAGTTCTAATTTTACAATGGGCAGACTACTTAGCAACACTACTCAATGCATTCAGGGGTGGCTTTTAGTGCTAATATAAGGGGAATGATGCTTGACAAAGGCCGGGACATGGCCGAAATGCTGTGACTTGTAACCTTTATGCAGATGCAATAAAGGAAGCGTCATTAGATGCTGGACATAGTTTACTGAATGTATCTTTGGGCTGCTCCATACATTTCTTTTTGCCATACGTGGGATGATCCATATAGTCTGGGTCTACATGTGCGTGTGCACCTACATGGCTCCCCAAATTCGTGGGATCTCTTATTTTGTGCTGCTGGATATACTACTACTTTGAGCTGTATTACTTCATAGGCTATAATGCAGCCTTGTGAAATGGTCCTTAGTGAGCAGTTATAGCAATAGATTTAGAATCCTTTTTATGCCTGAAATAAGCTTTTCTGAATAGTCACCAAAAAAAGGAATTCAGGTATTTGCCTCTATTACAATACTGAATATAGATCCTAAATTTTCAACTATTTGAGTCCAGTACCGATAAAACATCAGACATAACTAGATAAGAACATTTGGGGAAGAAGGAAGACTCTCTCCACCCAATCCTAAGCATATATTTGGGCATGTAATATAAACAATGAGTTAACGTATAATGTGATAACAGATGAGCTGTAGATGGGAGACTGAGTGATGGACTATGGGTTTACTAGAATACTGGCCCAAGAAGTGTGCACTCCAGGCTTCCCACATTGTCCCTGAATTGCCCTCCCTATCACAGATTAGTTCTAAGAGCCTGGTCACGATTTAGTAATCAATGAAGATCCAGATGGTTATTTCTAGGTATCACAGAGTCTCATACTGGATTTGTATTCGACTTTGTCTAATTTTATACCAGTTACTGGTTGCTTTAGAGTTCACCAACAATTTGCACCAAATTTTGGCCCAATTTTTTCCATGAGTTGTCACATTTAAGCAATTCCTCCTTTCGAGTTAAATCAAATGTCTTGTCTGCTAAACCATGAACACTGTGGAGCAAGGCATAGAAGATTATTGCTTTTTTTGTATGTTTGCTTCATAAATAAATCTAAAACCTGATGTGACATTATGTACCAGAAATTTGCCAAAATTTGTCATTTTTTACAACCAGATCTTGACACAATCACATCTGTCTCATTGTCCCATTGTTCCAATGATATATGTTTTTAAAGAACATAAAGCAAATACCATAAATAAAACTATTTTGTGCTAAACATTTAGCTTCCCTCATCAGTGCTGACCTTGTAGCGCGAGTACTTGGAATATAATGGTATAAACAGCTGAGCATACTGCATCGGTGACGAATATCCCCCGATGTACATATGTTTAATCTGTAAATTATATATTCATCTATGAGTCTCCATTGAATTTAAATGGCCACTCTTATTTTTAAAAAAACGTACGTTGCTCCACAGGATATCATTTGACATGCCAACACATAATTTGTTCTATTTAAGTTAATAAAATGCATATATTATTCAGAAAGGCATGCAATTCTTATGGGTATTTATTTTTTCTCCTTGCTTGAAGCTATTGAACCTTCCTTAGTCATCTCAATCAGTCAACATTTCATTAATCTCCCTTGAGAGTAGTTTTCATTACATGAGTCACGTACTTTGTATTGGTGCCTCAGAAATGTAGTTGTAGTAGTCAAATTCTGCTATAGATTAATTGTATGTCAATTAAGACATGCATGGGGGCGTGGCCTGGACGCTGAGCAAGATGGCCGTGTGAGGGAAGCGCTCCGTCCTAACGGCACCGCCTAAGCCTCTCGTCAGCAGCTAACAAGCGCCAATATGGGGAAAACCTCAAGGGACAGGAGTGTGGAGCACCAGGGAACCCCCCGACCGGCGAAATCACAACCGGACATGCAGCGCTTCTTCAAGGAGAAGAGCGCTCACTCGCCGCGGCCTCCCGCCAAGATGGCGCCGGCGAGGGAGCTCATCGCGTCTAACAGTAAGGGGGATGGGGAGGGAGACTCCTCGGAGGGTGAAGACGGCGAAACCATATCCAAAGGTTTCATGAGAAAACTGATCTCGCAGGCCCTGCGCCCCATCAGCGCGGATCTCGCTGAGATCAAGGAAGAATGCAGGTTAATGGGGCACAGATTAGATGACTTAGAATCCTCCTCTTCAGCGGTTATTTCGCACGCGCAGCAACTGGAGCAGGCCCTGAAAGACCAGCAGATGCATCTAAATAAAGCCCTCCTGATGCAAGAGGACTTTGAGAATAGGAGTAGACGGAATAATCTGCGCATCAAAGGCCTCCCAGAAACCTTTGCAGGTGACTCCCTCCCTAAAGTGGCCAAGGAAATCTTTGGATCGCTCCTGGGCGCGGAGAGAGCTGATTCTATCTTAGTTGAGAGAATTCACAGGGCCCTGCGGCCCCCTCCAGGCGATGCGGAGCCCCCACGGGACATAATTTGTAAGCTCCTCGCCTTCCCTGACACTCTCGCTATACTAAGGGCTGCCCGCACTCACAGATCCCTTTCATATGCGGACACTACTCTCTCTTTATATCAAGACTTGGCGCCTTCTACCCTGGCTAAACGCCGTCTCATGCGCCCGCTACTGGAGATCCTCAAAGAGAGACAAATAAAATATGCCTGGCTCTTTCCGTTCGGGCTCGGATTCTCCCTTAAAAATAAAAGGATTAATATCCGTTCACAGGAGGATCTGGGGGGGGTCTGGCGGCTGTTGGGGATCGAACCTATTGACCTCCCCTGCTGGCAGCCGCTTCCGGATCTCCCCCGCTTCCACCCACTGGAGCATCTCGGGAGAGAGCAGGCCTCCGGTGGTTCCAAGTCGCCCAGGGAGAAAAAGAAAAGGCCTAAAGAGGACTTCCCTGGATAAAACACGATAGGAGTTTTGGCTGTTTTAGTCCCGCTGGTTGGGTGGAGGTCGCTGAGGTCATGTCTGGAGGGTCTACGCTGCCACCACCCGCAGGTTACTGCGGAGAGCTCTATGTAGTACTTTGCAGCTTTGTCCATCTTTGAAAGAGACATGTATTTGTCCTCACAGCGGACACAACACACTCCGTAGCAGGCGGCACGGACTACTCTGGGACCGAGTCCCCTCGGGCGGCGCGTTACGCCCGAAAAGCGGGACCGACGAGCCCCACCCTGGACCCATGTTTCCAGTTTCCACAGTTTGTTGAGCTTTTTTCGTGTTAAGTTTACATCTTCAGCGGTGGCCCATCGGTGACCCTTGATTCAGAGTGTTCTGCACTGGGTCCACCTTGTGGTATACCCACTCTATTTCCACGTGTCAACCCCATAAACAGTCGGAGAGGCCGGCGTAAGTGCCTGTCAGACCAGGCTGTGTTGAGTACTCCACTACCCCGGTGGTGCCAGTAACTTAACAGACCCCCCCAGTAGTACGCCCTCATCTTGGTGGGGGACTAGGGTCACTATACGCCCTCCCCCCTCCCAAGGTACTACTTGTCTAATCAGCGGACGCTTTTGTCTGCCCCTGTACTCTTATCCCCCCCCCCCCCCCCTTCCTTTTTCGTTCCCTGTGTGTCCTCACCCCTCCCTAGTTTCCCATTAGTACTATACATTAGAACTTGTCAGGGAACCCCTGGCACAGTGCACCATCAATAGTACCAGGTTGTAGTAGTATTTCTTTTAAAAACTTTGTGTGTAGTCACATTTTCTATTTCCTTTTCTATACAGGCCGGGTGCCATGGGGGACCTCCGGCTCACCTCTTTCAATGTGAGAGGACTAAACTCACCGGCTAAAAGACACAACACAGCTCTGCTCACCAAAAGGTATGGCACGAAAATCCTCTTCATTCAAGAGTCACATTTTAAGGGAGACAGAACATTTAATCTACCAGGGAAGTACTTTTCCCAAGCTTTCCATAGCACCCACCCCTCTTCAGCGTCAAAAGGAGTCTCAGTTTACGTACACAAAGATGTAAGATTAATAGTAGAAGCCCAATATAGTGACGGAGAGGGCAGAGTGCTTTTCCTGAAAGGAACATTAAATAACGTAAAGGTCACCTTGGCCAATTTATATGCCCCAAATGCTAATCAGATCCAGCGGCTGTTGCAGCAATTAGAGACTCTGCAACATTTTGCGGAGGGCCAGCTACTGATTGCAGGAGATTTCAACGTCACGCTCAACCCGCTCCTAGACTCCTCAGTGGGACGCTCCCAGGTCTCACAGAGCAAGCTAAAGAAATTAGGGAAGTGCCTGCTTGGTTTGGGGGTGGTGGACGCCTGGCGTCTTCTTCATCCCTCGACGAAGGATTTCTCCTATTACTCCTCAGTCCATTCCTCTTTTCAGAGGTTGGACTATGTCTTTGTCTCCTCCGCCCTCCTTGCGACCCTCGAGAGGGCAGAAATTGATACGATTACGATCTCGGATCATGCGCCAGTGCACGTGGTCTTGCGCCCCACACACCAGGTACCGAGGGAGTGGAGATGGAGAATGAATGCCTCCATATTAGAGTCACTGGAGGACAGAGACCTCCTAAACAATGCGCTGGAGGAATACTTTCTCTTAAATAGCGCAGGGGACACCTCGATCCCGGTGACCTGGGAGGCCCATAAAGCCTACATGCGTGGCATGCTGATCGCACTGGGCACCCGTGTGAAAAAGCGCCTACAGAAAGAGATAGATGGGATACTGATCGAGATTGCCAAGTTGGAATTAGTGACCAAGCTCTCTCAAACTAAACTGAATTTGGAAAGCCTTGCAGCCCTTAGGACAGAGTTAAAACGCTGCCTGGATGCTAGATTTAACAGGAAACAGCTTCACCTTAAACACATTATCTTCGCGCAAGGGAATAAGGGCAGTAGGTTCATGTCGTCTGTTATTAAAAAAGCTAAGACGAAAAACCTAATCAAATCAATAAAATCTGAAAAGGGTCAAGTGGTAACTGCCTCGCCCGACATAGCAAAAGAATTCCAGGCCTTTTATTCTAAGCTATACAATTTGAAAGCCAACTCTGACCCGTGCGGACAGGAAGACGCCAGACAATTAATAGACCAGTTCCTGGGGCAGGCGAACCTCCCCAGGCTAAACCCAACAGATACATCTTCTCTGACCTCTCCGGTTACCCAATCGGAGATTCAGAAATTAATATCATCCTGCCCACCGAATAAAAGCCCTGGCCCGGATGGATTTACCATTCACTATTATAAGACCTTCCAAACCATCCTAATACCTAAACTTACTGACCTTTTCAACGACTTGTTGAAGGGATCACCCCTCCCCAAACAGTCCCTTGAGGCCCACATTACCCTGATCCCTAAAGAGAACAAAGACCTGGAATCGTGCGGTAGCTACCGCCCGATATCCTTGATCAATCTGGACATGAAGCTCTGGGCGAAGCTCCTCGCCGAAAGGATGGGCGGCTTTATGACCAGCCTGATCGATGGGGAGCAGGCAGGCTTTATGAGGGGAAGGGAGGGGAGGGACAACTGCCTCAGACTCCTACACGCAGCACGGTACGCACAGTCACATAAAATACCCTTGGCACTAGTAGGCACGGACGCCGAAAAGGCCTTTGATAGGGTTGACTGGAGATACATGGAAGGGGTACTGCGCCATTTTAATTTTCCGGGAGAATTTATCGCTGCGATATTTTCCCTCTATACCCAACCGTATGCACGTCTCAGGATAAATGAGGTACTCTCCCCTCCCTTCGACATCAAGAACGGCACGCGTCAAGGTTGCCCCCTGTCGCCGTCCCTCTTCATACTGGCCCTTGAACCCTTCCTACGGAGAATCAGGCAGGACCCGGCGATAACTGGCTTAAAGGTCGGGAATAAACGTCTTGATACGGCAGCATATGCCGACGATATAGTGTTCCTGGTCACAAATCCAGAAGAGGGCTTGACAAGGCTCGCGGAACAATTAGAGGAGTTTGGTCACATATCTAATTTTAAGGTCAATTTCTCGAAATCGGTAATTCTGAACGTCTCCATTCCCTCGGCCCGTTATGATACCTTGAGAGCAAATTCCCCCTTTTCATGGTCCAATACCTCAATTGACTATTTGGGTGTGAAGCTCACTAAAAAAGCAGAGGACCTCTACAGAGCTAACTTCGCTCCCCTGTTAGTTCAGGTGAAGAATCTGCTAGGATCTTATGACGTTCCACTGACCTCATGGTTTGGCAGGAAGAATATAATAAAATCGTACATCTTGCCAATAATATTATATAAGATACGTATGCTACCTATCTTCCTGCCGAGATCCTTTTTTAAGTGCCTTAATTCTGCCTTCTCGGGATTTGTCTGGAGGGGGAGGAGACCACGGCTGGCCGGCAGTTTACTGATGAGGAGAGGCGCGGAAGGAGGGATCGGTCTCCCTAACCTTCATGATTTTTATCAGGCATCTCAACTGGGATACTGGGTAACTCTGGCCCACCCTCATAAAGATGATCTACCCCAGATCCTTGCCGGGGGCTGTGCGGACGAACCCCTGATGGGGGATCTTTGGTTGCCAGCGAGGTCACGCTTCGGTGGTCGCAGCTTTAACCCCCTCTTGAGGGGCCCATGTGCAATGTGGGACAAACTGAGACACTCGCTGGCGCCGGACCCATCTCCCATCCTGCCACTCCGATTGATCGGCAGACTAATGAGATACCCGTCAGACTCTTGCTCCGAGTCGATATGGAGGAGATCAGGTTCATTGACAATCGCCAATCTATATTCCCTAGCTCACCTCTCCCCTGAATCTAGGGTTCAATCCTTGGGTTTCACCGAAAACCTCTCCTTCTTACACAGAGCTCAGATCAAAAATACCATAGAAGAGTTCCTCAAGCTACACCAGACACTCAGACCGACTTTGCTTTTTGAACAAACGTTGGCCGGAAACAGGGTCGGACTGAAGAAGATCGCCTTTCTCCGCAGGGCCTTCATCACCCCGCCGGTTGAATATAAGCCGGCCTTCCTTTCCTCATGGGAGAGGGAGTTGAACATTACTCTCACATCGGAGGAGTCTAATTTGATTCTTAAAACCTCCTTTGGCCTATCGCCTTGTATTTTAGCTCAAGAATCTCATTACAAATTGCTAGCCAGGTGGTATAGGACGCCTCAGTGGCTATTCGACCACCATCTGACCCCGCAGAACCTATGCTGGAGATGCGGGGGGGACGTTGGCTCCTACCTCCACATCTGGTGGACATGCCCGACCCTGGCGCCCTTCTGGAGGGGGGTGGAGGAGACCCTGCGGAGACTTTCCCCCACATTCATTCTTACCCCGGACATTATCTTTTTGTGGAGACCCTCTGGCTCTTTTCACCCACTAAAGAACAAACTCCTAGCGGCACTAATAGACTCAGCCAAGGCCTTAATTCCCCCCTTATGGCAACAAAATACACCGCCTACACTGAGACAGTGGAAGGAGAGGGTGGACCTCCTCTATAATCTGGAGGAAATGCACAGCTGGACCAGAAACACATATGACAAATTCCTACAGATGTGGTTCCCATGGAGGGCCATTAGCGACTCTGACATATGGACCCGGTGAGCGGAGGCCCCCCCCCCCCCCCACCATCCTCGCACCCGGCCGGTAAGTGACTTCTACATATGCTACTTCCTCTGGTTTTTCTGTTCCTAGTTTATCTCTCCTTTTGGCGCCTTCGTTGCCTGACAACGATTAACTATGCGACTTTTGTGACACTCACAAACTCCCCCCCCCCCTCTCCCCCCCCCCCCCCACCACTGCTTCCCTCACCCACTTTCCTCAATTGTTCCCACCTATCCCTTACCCCCCCCCCCTTTTTGTACTTGCTCTTTGGCATATCTTGCCGTTGCAATGAGCTATGGATTAAGACCTAGGTCTTCGTGAGGTGTAGATATTAGCACAATCTTGAGATATTGTGTGCACTCTCAGCGAAATAACTAGGTTCTCTCAGCACTATTGTTAGCGATCTTGGCTATATTCTATATTCTAACAAGTTGTTGATACAGACCCAGAGGCTAATGATTGTTAGACACTTTTCTCAATGTAATCATATGGCTTCTATTGTATGTTTATGTTCATTTATTGTTAAAAACCTGAATAAAATTTGATTTATAAAAAAAAAAAAAAAAAAGATGTTGTGGGGAGGTGAATAGGATGCCCTTATGAGGCATAGTTGGTGACAATGAAGTTCACATGAAGAATTACAACATGGTTAGGGATAGTTAGACAGTGGGATTGTCTCCATGTGGTCATGTGATTCTGGGACGCCCGCGGCCATCTTGGATAAGGGAATATCCTTATCATAGTCTACTGCCGGCTGATAGTCCCAAGCCAGTCACGTGACACCAGTACACCCGCGGCCATTTTGATTGAGGGGGTGCCCAGTCTATATTGATTGGAGATAGTTCAGGGGGAAAGAATGTGACTGGGGGACCGCAGCCATCTTGATTAAGGGAATGCCCTCCAGTAGCTTGGGTAGTAGAAATGCAGTCCACATAGAAAAATGATAGGGATGGCTGTTCAGCGCAGCTTGTAGACCGGATCGCGTGATTATGAGACGCCCGTAGCCATCTTGGTTGAGGGAATGCCCTACCAAAAATAGAAGAAAAATAGATGGGGATAGACTGCTCTAAAGAGCATCTGTTCCGGGTAGTTGAGGCCCATCTACCAGGGAAAGAATAGGCAGAATATCGATACCCAGCATAGGCAAGTATATACTGACCCCATAGGTATCTCCTAACCATGTGTGGATGAAATCCCTAGTTGGTGATGCCGTACGGAATTAAAAATCATACTACGTGATAGGTTATTGACAGTCGGTGATTGTGCTGGACATAGAGCCGTATAGTTGGAATTCAAAGTTGGACATGTTTTTCGTCAATATGTCTTCCAATCCTATTAAGCGGAACTTATAGGAAGCAGTTGAACACAAGGTGATCGTTCAGTCCTTTAGGTTTTACGGTTTCGAGGCGGTATATCCAGCCAGCCTCCTTCTGTAAAAGAAGCTGTTCGGTATTACCGCCTCTTGCATCCCGTCTCACTAGTTCTATACCTTGAAACTTAAGGCAGCTTGGATCACCGTCATGGAATTCCCAGACGTGATCAGCCACTAGGGTACTTTCCTTTCTTCTGATGTTTCCGATATGTTCCAGAACGCGTCTTCTAAATTCGCGGACGGTTTTTTCCAACATATTGTGTGCAGCACGAACATGTAATCAGATAAACGATATTGCGAGTAATGCAATTGATGAAATTCTTCATGATGTACCTTTGGTTCGTGGTCGTGGACGTGAACTGATTGGATTTTAGTACAAATGAACAGGCTGCACATCTGGAACAAGGAAATGTACCGTCTGGAATGCTTTTCGTTAGCCAGTTCTCCGATCTCTTATTCACAAAATGACTCTTAATCAGATGATCGCGTAGATTCATACCACGACGGTAAGTGATGGAAGGTGATTTAGCGATACATTTATTTATGTCTTTGTCTTTTAATAAAATATCCCAATACCTTGAAAAAAAAAAAAAAAAAAAAAAAATTAAGACATGCATGCATGTATTGTAAGGCTTCTCTTTCGCATACTGATCTATGGATTGAAAGTATACATAATTTAACCCTTATTAATACACAGAAAGGAAGTTTAAAAGAGTCAGATGAGTAGTTGGAGTGTAGACCATATTGTAATCACCAATGGCCCTTCTACATGAGCCAGTTATTATTATTTGCTTTTCTGAATGCTTGTTTTCCCAACAATTGGGCCATGTAAAGGATAAATGATCAGCTGACAACCAAGCAAATGCTTGTTCATCGGCTGATCCGCTCGTTTATGTGAGCACAATTGTAGTGGTTTTGGACACCAGGCTGGAGCCTCAGGTGTAATGGCCGCAGACCGTGAGAGTAGTCAAGGATGAGGCAGAAGTCAGCAATAGAGAGTCAAGGTTTGCAGAATAGATGAATGAGGCAGGTAGCGTAGTCAGAGAGGAAGCCATAAGTCAGTATCAGGAGGTCTTCCAGAATAGAGGAAGAGCAGGCAACATGGAGTTTGATCAAACAGTGCCATGAAGCAGATTAATCATGTGCTGGTGCAGTGTCAGGGTGCATTCACACGAACGTATATCGGCTCGGTTTTCACGCCGAGCCGATATACGTTGTCCTCGTGTGCAGGGGGGGGGAGGATGGAAGAGCCTCAGAGCAGGAACTGAGCTCCCGCGCCCCTCTCTGCCTCCTCTCCGCCCCTCTGCACTATTTGCAATGGGGAGAGGTGGGGCAGGGGTGGGGTTAAGTGGCGCGAATTAGCCCCACCCCCGCCCTGCCTTCCATCCTCCCCCCTGCACACGAGGACAACGTATATCGGCTCGGTGTGAAAACCGAGCCGATATACGTTCGTGTGAATTCACCCTCAGGGTCAGGCTTTTATAATGAGCCTAATCAGGAGCAGAGGCGAGGTCAGGACCAGGAGGCAGGAGCTAAAAAAAAGGATTGTGGAGCAAGACTGATAGTAATGCAAGGGTACTGTCACAGACTGGATGGCTCAGTACTGATAGCTTCCAACTGGAGAGCAGGAGGTCCCAGGTTCGATTCTTGACAACAATGATGCTTGCCGTTGGCAGTACATCTCTTGAAGAGAACAGCGAGATGTATAGCTGGCCTACAGGGATGATTCTTGGCTATGTTAAAAAAAATTAAGCGAGCTTTGATTGACATATATGTTGATCATTGCTTGTTACGTTGGGTTATAGAAAGACCATAACTTGCAATCTGTTTTCTACTACATTTTCAAAGCTGTGTACTAAATTAGGCTGCTTTTACATCTGCGACTTTTTCCATTTTCCTGCCCCGTTATGGATCTTATTACGCAGTGCCACCTTTGTACTTTAGGATGAGATTGATCATTCTATTGCTCATAACTTTTCTATTTTCAGGAGAGGCCATTGGCTACAGCAGTCATGTGTGTAAAAAAGTATGTTACCAGCGCTGCCAATGAAAACACAGACTAGAAGGATGGGAGCGGCGGCAGGGAGCAGCACCCAGTTGAGAGGCAAGTACTATGTTTTTAGCTTTTTTCACTTTTTTTTTAAATTATCACCACTGGCATCAATAATTATCCTATTGAGCAACCCGTTTCTAGTTCATGGGATTTAAGTGAAGGAAATAAAAAACATGAGACTCCAGTCCTGGATGGCCTAATTGCTTCATCATAATGGGGGACCCACTTTAACTTCGCTAATGGCAGTTGGCTATGTTTATTGCTTTGCACTTTGCTGAAGTAAACATTGTTGAAGATCTGTTTTTGCAATAGGATCATGCAACCTATACAGGAGCATTTTATAAGTCATCTGGGGTATAGCTGGAGAGGAGCATTATAATATAACTGAAATTCATTACAGAGTTAGTCAGTAGAAAACGTGCAAAAATTAAAAGCTGTAAACTTTAAAATCATGTACAAAACCAGATCTAAGAGTTGAGAACTGAATAATTCATACCTAGCTTATTGAGATGTTTTAAATGTCCATAACAAGCAAACTACATAACTCCAAAGAGATAGGGACTAGAGATGAGCGAGTATACTCGGTAAAGGCAATTGCTCGAGCGAGCATTGCTTTTATCGAGTACTTGCCCGCTCGAGATTAAAGGTTCAGGTGTCGGCGCGGGGGAGCGGTGAGTAGCGGCTGTCAGCAGGAGGGAGCGGGGGGGGGGGGGGGGGGGGGAGAGAGGGAGAGAGAGATCTCCCCTCCGTTCTGCTCCGCTCTCCCCCGCAGCTCCCTGCCCGCCACCGGCACCCGAACCTTTCATCTCGAGCGGGCAGGTACTCGATAAAGGCAATGCTCGCTCGAGCAATCGCCTTTACCGAATATACTCGCTCATCTCTAATAGGCACCGAATACAGAATGATATATAGAAAACCTCTCGAAAAGATCACTCCTTATCCACATCAGAGTTTTTTGACAGATCTTCAGCTCCTCTATATCTTATAGACATTAGACTTGATGAGAAGACTACTCCTCTAGAACATCAATTTTCAATGCAATTTTGGGGGGGTCATGTCAAAGACGTTTCAGAATGTGTTAATCAGGTTGCTGGTATTATCATAATGTCTAATGTATCTGATTGTATCCAATTCTAGAGATGAGTGAATTTTTTCACCAAAAGTTTGGTTTGCGAATTTCATCGAAAAGTTTAGTTCAGTCTGAATTAGTTTGAACAGAACTGGACGTTCATAAAAAACTCCTAAAACAACAAATGGATGTTGCTCAGTGGTCAGTGCTATTGTCTTGTGGTACTGGAGGCCTAGCCTCGAATCTGACGGAGGAAAGTATATGTTATGTGGTTCTATGACCTCTTTGTGTTTCTTTTTCTTCTCCTCTAGAGAAGTATGGTGGCTCAGAGGTTAGCACTGTTGCCTTGCAGTCTGGGGCGTAACTATAGAGAATGCAGGGGATGCGATTGCACCCGGGCCCAGGAGCCCTATCCTTTACTATATGCTTTACTATAAGTAAAGCATTATAGTTGAGGGCCCTGTTACAAGTTTTGCATCGGGGCCCAGAAGCTTCAAGTTATGCCTCTGCTTGCAATGCTGAAGTGCCAGAGACCACTGTCAGTTCAGTACTTGTTTTATGGGTTTTAATGAACTTACTTCCAGTTTGGCAGAAATGAACCATCAGAGTTCTTGCCGAATCGGAATTTTAGCAAAGTTTGATCTGAATTCAGATTCTACAGGATTGGTTTGTTCATCTCTATCTAAATCTATGATGACATTATATGGTAAAATACTATAGAACAGGGTCAGGATGAGGGGTAGGCAAAGGTAGACACCCGCATATGGCGCCATCTCATCACATCTAATTAGAGGTGCAATTTTAATGAAAAAAAACATCTTGTGACTCTTAGTTTTATAAGCAATGAGCGCTTCCATCATCATAATAATAATCTTTATTTGTATAGTGGCAACTTATTCTGCAGCGCTTTCAAAGCATGGGGGAACACAAACAAGACAATTACTTGTGGTATACACTTATTTGGAGAGAGACGGGGTGGGGGTGGTTCAGGAGACACAGGGGCAGAAGAGGAGGCACAGGGGAGCACAAAACAGTCCGAAATTTACATACAGTAATTATTAAGAAACTGAACGGGCGTTGGGGGGGGGGGTGATAAGGAGATACAGAAGCAGAAGATGTATACAATAGGCAAAGTGGAAGGTGTGTGGAGCCATAGGGATTGGAAGGTTTGGGGAGCCATAGGGGGCATGTTGTGGGGGTGGGGGATAAGATCAGGAGATTTGGTATGCCTCCCCGAAGAGGTGTGTTTTTAAGGAGCGTCTGAAGTTCTGTGCATCAGATTCTCTGGATGTTTTGGGGTAGTGCATTCCAGAAGATCGGTGCTGCTCTAGAGAGGTCCTGGAGGCGGGCATGAGAGGATCGATTTAGAGGGGCGTTTAATCTCAGTGTGTTGGCTGATCAGAGTGTGCGTCTGGGTGGTATACGGACAGGAGGGATGCGATGTACAGTCACGTGATCTCTGGTAGCAATGAATGGAAGCACTCATTGCTACTAGAGGCCCAGGAAATGGTGACAGTGGACATAGTCTATAGTAATCCTCATCACTCCTCAGTCTGTTGGAGCTGTGTTATGTGCTACCACCACCCATCATCAGGACATAGTGTGTGGTAGCGCCAGCATTAAAACGCAGCAGAGTACCCCTAGCAGACGAAGACCCAGAGTGATGGTGACAGCTCCTCTTCCTGTTCACATTACTGCATCCAGGCAAAGAACCCAGTGCACTGAATAGAACAGCAAGAGAGGTGAGTTAATGTATGCATTTTTTGGTCTGTATTAACTATGGAATTAACTAATGAGGCTGATCCAGGGGTCAGTATTTATTGCATAGGCTGAACGGGGGTCTGTATTTTTTATGGGGATTCATCCAGTGGGTCTGTATAATTTATGGGGATTCATCCAGTGGGTCTGTATAATTTATGGGGATTCATTCAGTGGGTCCGTATTAACTGTGGGGGTGGGATGATCCAGGCATATGTAGTAAAGGGGTTCTGTAGCCATGAAAATGTTGTTTCTTTTAAAAATGGAAGAGGGAACACAATTCACCTGATCTGCTTAGGCCACCAAATCACCTCGTCCCCAGTCTGCTATAGTATAAAGTACAACGAAGTACAAGTGTTTAATATACTGTGAATTTCAGCAGTTTTTCAACTTCCACTGAGCTCCGGCATGTGTAATACAAGGACCTTGTTCCTTCAGAGTTTGCTTTCTGTCTCATTATTGAATTATAAGTAAGTAACCTTTCCCTTCAAACAAAGAATGGTTAATAATGCTATATACGGAATATTATGTTACCACTGCATGCATAGCCCATACAATTCTCAGGAGAAATCTACTCCATACCATAGACTGTAACATCTGTGAATTCCGAATGAACATAGCTTGATAATATAAATATAATCATTGCTCAAAACGGGCAACCTAGGAAGTTCTGACAACATCATTCCACAAGCCGGCTGTCAGTTTATATGTTCAAGAGATGCTGGGGGGGCAAGTTTAAACAGAGTTTGTGGATTAAATAATCTATGGATATAGTTTAAGGGGAGAGCCATACCCGGAGTATAAACCAAGATACTGGAAAAGCGACACCTTAAAATAAATACAATGTAGACATTATGTGCAATAACAAGACAGCTGGGGCTTCTACTGTTCTCCTATTTTACACATAGGACATCGAAAGCAGGAGAACTTCAGTTTGACATTGGATTCTAGAAATATAAGACCTTTCTGGGCACTAAATTCCTACCTTTTTAACTTTGGACAGATTCCTAGCTGAAGATAACTTCTTTAGAGATTTTTAGCATTCATCCTGTAAACATATTTTTCTAAAGCCTGTTCCAGAATTTGGTCTCCATTTTGAACTCATACAAGTTGGGATATTCAGTCTGTTGCTCAATATCCGTTGCAGTAATAAAGTATCTTACAGGAGAATGCTTAAAGGGGTACTAACTTTTCACACAATGTATGCTGATCAGCTAACTTGTGTTAGTCTCATCATTTCTGTAATATACTTGCATTAACAATTCTGTTGCTTTACCAATGGAAATTACATTTGAAGTGGCTGTCACTAAGGGTCTCACTTACAGCTCTTCCTGTACAATCCACTGTCTGTTGTTAGGTACAGAGCTTCTGTAGTAACAAGAACACAGGGACATTTCCTTACTAATAGGGTGAGAAGCTATCTTTACAAGAGTTCTCTGTGCACTCAGAGGCTGCAGGCTGACAAATCTGCAGACACTGTGATAATGATCTCCACAATCTCTGCCTCTCCTGTATGTGTGTCAATGTCTCTGTGTGTACATATTATATTAGGTTTACTCATTATTTGGCTAGAATGCCTAATTCATCCTTGTAGAGCAGATGGGTGAGCAATCAGATACTGTCCCTCTGCTGTTTGGAGCACAGACTGTGCAATGCAGCATGGTAAGTCAAGGCAAGGGAGTTCAGGACAGTGAACTACTGGCAGAATGCTAGGTTTGTTACATGTTCCTGTATGAAAGTGGATTGCAAACAGCAAGGCAACAGAAAAATAGGGCATGCCAACTGAAAATTGGAACCTACAGACATGAAGCTAGGTGAAAAGAGCAGCAAAGGTAAGGAGAACCTGTTATATTTTTTTTAAATGTGTTGAAAACTCATGTATGCTTTAAAAGGCAACATTCACATTTGACATAAACCATTTCAAAGAAGACTCCACTCTATGAGCCAGCACTTTCCTATATCAGAATAGTGATTCAAAAAGAACAGCTTTCGTTCAAGTAAACCCAGCCCATCCATGTATTACAGATTGACAAAAAGCAGTTTATCATGGAGGAATTGGGGAAGCTGCACCAACTATAATCAGCTAATTACTGGATCCCTTTCCATTAAAAAAATGGGTTACCTTCATGAGACAATTCCTATGAAATCTATCCACAGGTTTCAAGACAATGATCAACTGTTTTTGACAAAATTCAAATCATTTTTATAAAAAATAAGTTGCATTCACTTCACCGCTTCCACTTCCACAACCATTTTTATTTTCTATCACATGACTTTTGAGAGGCCTTTTTTATTGTTAGATGGGCTGCAGTTTCCATTTGTATCATTTTTGGTTACATGCAAATTTTTAGTATGCGGATGAATGAACAATAGCAATTCTAGCATGCCAGACATAATATTGTTATAGTGTGGGTCATTATAAATGTGGCGATACATAATGTGTTTATTTATTTTTTCATAAAAAAGAGGATTATATGGAAAATACATGTTTTTTAACTTTTTACTTTTTAGCCATGGGAACCATCTGCACCTTACAATTGCATTGCGGGTTGCCGATGAATGACAGAGGAAGTTCCTTCCACCTGTTACCCCCTTGCATGCCATAATAACTATTTGCTCATCTTCACTACAAGTGGTGTCAGTTTTGTAGAGGCATGTGTTCACAGAACTCTGGCTTCACCGCTCAGTCCCAGCGGCATTACGAATAGAGATGAGCGACTATACTCGCTAAGGCACATTACTCGAGCGAGTAGTGCCTTAGCCGAGTATCTCCCCGCTCGTCTCTAAAACTTCGGGGGGCGGCGCGGGTGACAGGTGAGATGTGGCGGGGAGCGGGGGGGGGGGGGGGGGGAGAGGGAGAGAGAGATCTGCGCAGAAGACCTGTGCAGCGCGAGCACGCCGGAGCCAGACAGAAGTGGGAAGACAGCGCAAGCGTGTCTAATCGCGGCAGGAGAAGGCTTTAGTCGGAGCCATGGAGACGGGGACGCCAACGCCGGAGGGGGTAAGTATATAACTTCTGTATGGCCAATATTTAATGCACGATGTATATTACAAAGTGCATTAATATAGCCATACAGAAGTGTGTAACCCCCTTGCTATTGCGGGACAACCCCTTTAAGGGATTTTATTATAGAGTGCCAACACTGTACTTTATGATCACACTGATCATTCGATCGCTAATAACGTTTTTATTTTCTCACTACTTAAATGCATAATACTTTAGTTCTTTCAGACCAAGTTGAACTTTTCTTTGACAAATTATTGGGGGTTTTATGTGTTAATATTCTTAAGAACTATCTTCAGCGTAAAGAAGAACAAGGAGTCCTGGAAGTGATGATATGTCCCCACAGAGCCCTGATCTCACATCATCCTGTCTGTCTGGGGTTACATGAAGAGACAGAAGAATCTGAGCAAGCTACTTCCACAGAAGATCTATGTTAGTTCTCCAAGATGTCTGTAATAAGTTCCCTGCCGAGTTCATTCAAAAACTGTGTGCAAATGTACCTAGAAAAAATAATGTTGTTTTGAAGGCAAAGGGTGGCCACAGCGAATATTAATTGGATTTAGAGTTCTCTTTTGTTCATTCAGTTTAATTTTTATTGATGAAAATAAACTATTAACACTTCTATTTTTTAAAGCATTCTAACTTTGCAGCATTCTTTCCCGCACCTGCCTAAAACTTTTGCAGAATACTATATATACGGAGTTATTCAAAAAGAAGGAGCAGATTTAGTTCCAAACAAACTGCAAAAGACAGGTCCACAATCTATCCGCACATCACAGAAAAGAGGAAGGTGCAACGTTTTTTTATGATGTACCAGAAAGTTACCTATACTGCATTTTTTGCTTGTAATTAAATCCCCAAATCTGCTCCTTTTATTGAATAAACTTATAAGAACACACACATCTATCTATCTATCTACCTATCTCACATCTCCTATCTATCTATCTATCTATCTATCTATCTATCTACCTATCTCACATCTCCTATCTATCTATCTATCTATCTATCTATCTATCTATCTATCTATCTACCTATCTCACATCTCCTATCTATCTATCTATCTAT